>NW_015090927.1:90483-106134 GCF_001431845.1 Calidris pugnax
ACCGCAGGAGCCTGGGGTTGGGGAGGGGGGGGGACACACACATGCTCCATCCCACATCCCTGCCCTCCCCGAAAACGCTCCCAAAAGGAGGGTCGGGGAGGGGGAAAAAAAAAAATTCCCTCTTTAACAAAAATTCCCGCTTTAATCCCGGTGGGAGACGGAGCCTGTGCTGGAAAGCTCCGGCACGCCGGGATCTGCTGGGTGGGATCCACCAGCCCAAATTATTGGGAAGCATTTTAGCATTTTAATCTCCTGGCGTTCCTAAAAGGAGGATTATTCGGGGACGGCCCCGCCGGCAGCATCAGCTCAACGCGGCCGCGGGGGGATGATGGCGAAGGGCTTGGGGACCCCAAAATCCTCACCGATGGGGCTTTGCCGTGGTTGGGGGTGCGGGGGGGGTGAGCGGGGTGTCGGGGGCTGCGGTGGGTGCCGGGTCCCGGGGTGGGGGTGGCAGGAGGGGACGGGTGGCCGGGGAGCTCGGGGTGCTTCCGCCACGGGGCCTCAGGAAACGGCGCTTTCCGCCTGGGTGGGTGGTGGCAGGTTGGACACCCTACTCCGAAAAATTAACAGAAAAAAGGGAAAAAGGGTGCTCCAGGCCCTCGTTGCCACCTGGGCCACCTGCATCCCCAGGGAATAGCCCTTTCCCAGGAGCCGGGGGGACATGGGGGCGCCCAGGGGGGGCTGGGTTTTGGGTCAGACGGGAACCAGGCGTCTTGTGAAATCCTCTGTCCCAATCTCGCTTCCTCCTCGGGCAGGTTCCCTTCCCCCTTGTCACGGGCAGGGGGGCAGCGGGACCCCCATGGGGATGGGGATGGGACGGGGGCGGGGGGGGTCCCTCCACCCTCACCCACCCCAATCCACGTTCCTTGACTCCGGGTTCAATTTTTCCACCCCCCTGAGAAGAGTGATGGCGCAGGAGGTGATGGGTTGGGAATCTCCCGCTGGGGCAGGAGCCAGATCCAGCACGTTGCCATGGCTACGGGGATGCTGCGAGAGCACCTCAGGCCACACCAGTCTGGGGGCTGGATATCCCAAACTGGGAGACCTGGTGGGGCAAAGCCTGGTAGAGAAGTCAACAGCGGAGCTTGGGGGATCCAAACTGCCGCCGGAAAGGGGACGGATAAACCCCTCGCATGCCAAAAATTGGGGAATTTAGGCTTAATTCCCCAAAAGTTGGCTTTTTCCCAGCTAGGGCACCGTGGCAGATGCTGCTTTGGCAGGGCCACGGGAGGGTTGTCCCAGTGCCAAGCGGTTTGGGATGTGCCGAGGTGGCTTTTTGGGCTGGAGCAGGGGAAGGGGAGCACCTCTGGGGCCGGGATGGGGATGTTCGGGTGCTCCTGCTCAGAGGGGCTGGGATTTTTTTTTCCCCGTTTGCATGTCAGGAGGGAGCAATTGGGAATGTGGAAATGAACTTGTGGGTCCAGGGTGTGGTGGAGGTGGGGCTGGGAGGTGCTGCTGGATCTGGGGCCGGTGGCTGGTGGGGCCGGTGGCTGCTCCGTCCAGGAGGTTTTGCTGGTGGGGGCTTTGCTGCCTGGAGGAGGGAGCAGCAAATGTCACTGCTGCAGATGTTTGCAGATGTTTGCAGATGTGCTGCTGGCCCCGGCGGTGGGACCGGTCACCAGCCAGCCCCGGTGTTGGCCTTGGGTCAACTGGGAAAGGAAACGAATGCCCAGCTTTCTGCTGGATGTGTCCCCAGGGCTGTCCCGGCACAGTGGCCAGGCCCGGCTGGGTGTCACGGGGGGTGTCCCCACGGGGGACACGTGTCCTGGGTGGGAGGGGAAGCGGCCTGTGAGCTGGGTCCAGCCCTGGCTGTATGAGGAGAGCATCCCGGAGCAGGGATGTGTTCTGCCTGGGTGACTGGATCAGGCCCTGGCTGAACGAGGAGGTGAGGAGGGTGTGGGGGGTGCCCTGAGTGGCTGGATCAGCCCCGAGGAGGGTGCTCTGGTGTGGGGGGTGCCCTGAGTGGCTGGATCAGCCCCCCCATGCCTGGATGTGTCCCTGGGTGCTGGCTCCGAAGAGCATCTCAACACAGGGATGCCCCTGGTTGCCTGGATTCATCCCTGGATGCTGGCTCAGGAGGGCATTCCAGTGCAGGGATCCCCCTCAGATGCCTGGATCCATCCCTGGGTGCTGAGTCGGGAGAGTATCCTGGCACAGGGATGCCCCTGGATGCCCAGATCCATCACTGGGTGCTGGGTTGGGAGAGTATCCTGGCACAGGGATGCCCCTGGATGCCCAGGTCCATCCCTGGGTGCTGGCTCAGGAGGGCATCCCAGTGCAGGGATCCCCCTCAGATGTCTGCATCCATCCCTGGGTGCTGGGTCGGGAGAGTATCCTGACACAGGGATGCCCCTGGATGCCCAGGTCCATCCCTGGGTGCTGGCTCAGGAGGGCATCCCAGTGCAGGGATCCCCCTCAGATGTCTGCATCCATCCCTGGATACTGGCTTGGGAGAGTATCCTGACACAGGGATGCCCCTGGTTGCCCAGATCCATCTCTGGGTGCTGGCTTAGGAGAGCACAGGATGCCCCTGGATGCCCAGATCCATCACTGGATGCTGGTTCAGGAGAGCACAAGATGCCCCTGGATGCCCAGATCCATCCCTGGGTGCTGGTTCAGGAGAGCACAAGTTGCCCCTGGATGCCCGGACCCATCCCTGGGTGCTGGGAGGGCACCCTGGCCCAGGGACCACGTGCCATGCGGGGCGGGCAGGCAGCTGGCAGGGATGTGGACACGGTGGCTGGATCAGGCTCGTCTCCCCCAGCCTGTGCCGTGAGCAGCTTCTGCTTCTTCCTAAAATAGAGCCGGGAGCAGCAGGCGGTTGTGGCCGCCCGTCCCTTACCCTGCTCCTCGCCACCCTCACGGCAGGATCTGGCCATCAGCAGGGACATGTCTGCTCCCTGCCTGGCACCTGGTGGGTTTGGGACCTGGCCTGGGAGCAGCTGGTGGTTGTGGCTGTCCGTCCCTTACCCTGCTCCTCGCCACCCTCACGGCAGGATCTGGCCATCAGCAGGGACATGTCTGCTCCCTGCCTGGCACCTGGTGGGTTTGGGACCTGGCCACATCCAGGGACTCGCTGGCTGGTCCTGGGAGCATCCCCCAGCTGGTTGGGAGAGCCCAGGGTGGGCCTGATCCTGAGGGGTCCCCGGTGCTGAGCCTTGAGGAAAGGCTGGAGGAGGGATGTGGTAGCAGTTGGGGGTCTCTGGAGGGGACACCAGTGGGGGGGCTGGCACTGCAGGGCTGGGCATGGCCCCCACCCCCTTGGGTGGGAGCATCACGCTCCATGGCCACGAGGGATGGAGCACCCAGGATTGGTGTGGTCCATCAGCCACCAGCCCGGGCACTGGGTGATGTTAGTCCTTCTCGTGGCCAACTGGTCAGTGGAAACCCCTAAATTGTCATTTTGGGGCTGCTCCAACCCCTTCCCTGCAGCAGGCAGGGCTGGTACCCGTTGTCTGGACGGGGATGCTCTCCTGTGCCACGTGCCATGGAGGCTTCCCATCTGTAAGGACCCGACATCTGACCTCCTTTGTGTCTTAATTGAGCCCCCGGAATCATTTTGAACCCCCTCCCGGCCCAAAAATTGGACCAGGACCCAACACCATCCCCGCTCCCTGGATGTGTGTCCCCCACCTGCCCCAGAGAGGATCTCCCTGGGCTCAGCCCGGTTTTCTCTGGGGCCCGTCGCTGTTTGTGCAGAGCAAACGCTTCCGCAAAGGACGCTTTGAATGTTGGGGTTTTTTTGTGTGTGTGTGTGTGTGTGTGCTGGGGTTTGGTGCAGAGCCCGGCTCCGCTCGCGTGCGGAACAAAAAGAAGGTGTCTGACGCCCAAAATAACTCCGTCCCCTCCCGTCGGCAGCCCCGGCGCTGCGGGTGCTGCGATACCAAAAGGTCTTCTCGGCCTGGAAAGTGATGTCGGTGCTGCTTCTCCTCCCCCCAGCCTTGGGTTTCGGTGCAGGGGGGAGCTTGGCTCAGCCCCCAGCCCGTGTGGGCTGAGATGGGGGGGTCCCAGACAGCTGTGGGGGCGTGGGGTGGCACCGTGGGCTCCGTGACACCTCACATCTCACCAGGGTTTGGTGGAGGACATTTGGTGACGTCTGATTGCGCTGTGACGCTGCTGACGGGCTGGGGGGGAGGGTGGGGAAGCCCCACGTTGGGGTGGGATGAGGTGAGGTGACAGGAGGTGGGATGTGGCTGCTGGGGGTAAGTCCCCGTGGCCTCTCCATCCTTGTCCCCCAAGGAGGAGGAAGACAAAGTCCTTCCTCTGCCACCTCTGGGGTGTTGGGCTCCCGCCCTGCCCCACATCTCCCGCCCTGCCCCACATCTCCCGCCCTGCCCCACGCCGATCCCCCCCTCCCTGGCAGGAAACGAGAACCGGTTTCTTCGCTCCGCCGGCTGATGCCGGGGACCACAACGGAGCCACTTCCTCCCCCCTCCCCGGCACCACGTGCCCACCCGGCTCCGCGGTGGGACGCGGCCACCACCCAGTTTGTACCCGAACGGTGCCACATCCTGCCACCCGGCCCAGCCCTGCCTGCGAGGACGGGACCGTGGGGCTCAGCGGCAGGGGCCACCTCCATAGGGACATCCCCAGCACCCCCCGGTCCCTCCTGCATCCTCATGGCATCCACAGGAGGTCCTGTCCCACCACTGATGGTTGGTTCTGGTTTTGCAAGGTGTAAGAACCCGACCTAACACAAGGTCCCACACATGGCCACTGGAAAAGGTGGTCCACGTGGTGGGTGCTACCATCCTCTCTCTGCTGAGGACACCCACGGGTGCTGCCGGAGCCCTGGGTGGGGTGTTTGGGTGCGTGGTCCCTCTTGGCACAGCCCCGTCCCTTGGTCTGACCCTCCTGAAGGGTCTCATCCATCTCAAGGATGGCACTTTGGAGACCACAAGGACGGGCCTCCCCAGCACTGGGGACATCTGGGCGCTGTTGTCACCTTGCCCATCCCGGGACCCACCTGGCAGCTCCAGTGCAGCCCCAGCAGCTTCCCACCGAGGCTATTTCTGACCCCGCAGCCTAATTGTACCCTCCCTGCCCAGCTCTCCGTGCGAGCTGTCCCCTGGCCACATCCAGCTGAGTGCTGGCTCCTCTCCGCCCACGTTCCCCTTGGTTTTGGCTTCTTATGAAAGCAGCTCGGCAGGTCCCTGGTGGAGGCAGGCGCTGAGGTTTCCGCTCCCCTCTGCTGCTGTGGCACCTCTCCTCCTGGACCTGCTCCTCTGCGGGCAACCAAACCCCTGTGAGATGCCTTTTCCTCAAGGATGTGTGTGGCCCAGGGGTGCGTGCACCCCCACATCCCCATCCTCAGCGTCCGGGGAACCCAAAAATGGAGGTTAAGGGTGACTTGGGGCTGTGTGTCACCTCCCTGTGCCATCGTGCCAGCTTGTCTGGGCTCTCTGGGCCAGGACCTGCCTCAGCTCCTGCTTTTCCCTGGGGGCCAGACCTCCAAGAAATGGGTATTTTGGGCAATTAAATGGGCTGAGCTCCCAGTATGACCCAAGCGATGGTGGCCCATTAAAGGCTCTGCTGGTTGCCCCACGGTGTCCCTTGGGGACCCGCTGTGTCCTCGAGCACCCCAGAGGCAGGAGCTGCACCCGGGCCCCCCCGGAGCCCCCGGCCGTGGCACGGAGCAGTTTTGGCAGCCGCCTCGTGCCGTTCGGGGAGCGGAAACCACGTCACGTCTTGCCAGGGTGTCCGGGGGGGGGCAGCGGGGGCCCTTGTTGTGCAACAGTGGCACAGAGGGATGTGGTGACACGCCAGACCCTGCCCTGACATAATGTCTGTAAAGAAACACTGATTTCACCCGCCGGGCTCGTCACGCACCCGCTGTGGGGGGACTCGGGGGTGACCGTCACCCTCGAGCAGGGCCCAGACTCTTGGGTTCCTCAGTTGTGTCACCAGCCCGTGTCCTCGTCCCTCACCCCAAGTAGCTCTGCTGAGACTGGCCTGGCTGAGGCCAGGAGCATTATGCACTCGTGACATGGATGGATGGGTCCAGTTTTGCCTCTTGTCCCCCCACTAACACCCCCTGCCCTACGCCTCGGGGACCCCCAGGTGGGGACGTTGCTGATGGGTCCATGGCTGGTGGGAAGCTGACATGGTGGGAATGGTGGTGTCCCCATCCTCCCACTGGTGTCCCCATCCTCTCACCAGTGTCCCCATCCTGCCACCAGTGTCCCCATAGAATCATAGAATCATTTAGGTTGGAAAAGTCCCCTGGGATCATTGAGTCCAGCCCATCCTCCCACTGATGTCCCCATCCTCCCACTGATGTCCCCATCCTCCCACTGGTGTCCCCATCCTGCCGCCGGTGTCCCCATCCTCTCACCAGTGTCCCCATAGAACCATAGAATCATTTAGGTTGGAAAAGACCCTTGGGATCATTGAGTCCAACAGCCCCACGTTGGGGTGGGATGAGGTGAGGTGACAGGAGGTGGGATGTGGCTGCTGGGGGTAAGTCCCCGTGGCCTCTCCATCCTTGTCCCCCAAGGAGGAGGAAGACAAAGTCCTTCCTCTGCCACCTCTGGGGTGTTGGGCTCCCGCCCTGCCCCACATCTCCCGCCCTGCCCCACATCTCCCGCCCTGCCCCACGCCGATCCCCCCCTCCCTGGCAGGAAACGAGAACCGGTTTCTTCGCTCCGCCGGCTGATGCCGGGGACCACAACGGAGCCACTTCCTCCCCCCTCCCCGGCACCACGTGCCCACCCGGCTCCGCGGTGGGACGCGGCCACCACCCAGTTTGTACCCGAACCGTGCCACATCCTGCCACCCGGCCCAGCCCTGCCTGCAAGGACGGGACCGTGGGGCTCAGTGGCAGGAACCACCTCCATAGGGACATCCCCAGCACCCCCCGGTCCCTCCTGCATCCTCATGGCATCCACAGGAGGTCCTGTCCCACCACTGATGGTTGGTTCTGGTTTTGCAAGGTGTAAGAACCCGACCTAACACAAGGTCCCACACATGGCCACTGGAAAAGGTGGTCCACGTGGTGGGTGCTACCATCCTCTCTCTGCTGAGGACACCCACGGGTGCTGCCGGAGCCCTGGGTGGGGTGTTTGGGTGCGTGGTCCCTCTCAGCACAGCCCCGTCCCTCGGTCTGACCCTCCTGGAGGGTCTCATCCATCCCGAGGATGACACTTTGGAGACCATGAGGACAGGCCTCCCCAGCACTGGGGACATCTGGGCGCTGTTGTCACCTTGCCCATCCCGGGACCCACCTGGCAGCTCCAGTGCAGCCCCAGCAGCTTCCCACCGAGGCTATTTCTGACCCCGCAGCCTAATTGTACCCTCCCTGCCCAGCTCTCCGTGCGAGCTGTCCCCTGGCCACATCCAGCTGAGTGCTGGCTCCTCTCCGCCCACGTTCCCCTTGGTTTTGGCTTCTTATGAAAGCAGCTCGGCAGGTCCCTGGTGGAGGCAGGCGCTGAGGTTTCCGCTCCCCTCTGCTGCTGTGGCACCTCTCCTCCTGGACCTGCTCCTCTGCGGGCAACCAAACCCCTGTGAGATGCCTTTTCCTCAAGGATGTGTGTGGCCCAGGGGTGCGTGCACCCCCACATCCCCATCCTCAGCGTCTGGGGAACCCAAAAATGGAGGTTAAGGGTGACTTGGGGCTGTGTGTCACCTCCCTGTGCCATCGTGCCAGCTTGTCTGGGCTCTCTGGGCCAGGACCTGCCTCAGCTCCTGCTTTTCCCTGGGGGCCAGACCTCCAAGAAATGGGTATTTTGGGCAATTAAATGGGCTGAGCTCCCAGTATGACCCAAGCGATGGTGGCCCATTAAAGGCTCTGCTGGTTGCCCCACGGTGTCCCTTGGGGACCCGCTGTGTCCTCGAGCACCCCAGAGGCAGGAGCTGCACCCGGGCCCCCCCGGAGCCCCCGGCCGTGGCACGGAGCAGTTTTGGCAGCCGCCTCGTGCCGTTCGGGGAGCGGAAACCACGTCACGTCTTGCCAGGGTGTCCGGGGGGGGGCAGCGGGGGCCCTTGTTGTGCAACAGTGGCACAGAGGGATGTGGTGACACGCCAGACCCTGCCCTGACATAATGTCTGTAAAGAAACACTGATTTCACCCGCCGGGCTCGTCACGCACCCGCTGTGGGGGGACTCGGGGGTGACCGTCACCCTCGAGCAGGGCCCAGACTCTTGGGTTCCTCAGTTGTGTCACCAGCCCGTGTCCTCGTCCCTCACCCCAAGTAGCTCTGCTGAGACTGGCCTGGCTGAGGCCAGGAGCATTATGCACTCGTGACATGGATGGATGGGTCCAGTTTTGCCTCTTGTCCCCCCACTAACACCCCCTGCCCTACGCCTCGGGGACCCCCAGGTGGGGACGTTGCTGATGGGTCCATGGCTGGTGGGAAGCTGACATGGTGGGAATGGTGGTGTCCCCATCCTCCCACTGGTGTCCCCATCCTCTCACCAGTGTCCCCATCCTGCCACCAGTGTCCCCATAGAATCATAGAATCATTTAGGTTGGAAAAGTCCCCTGGGATCATTGAGTCCAGCCCATCCTCCCACTGATGTCCCCATCCTCCCACTGATGTCCCCATCCTCCCACTGGTGTCCCCATCCTCTCACCAGTGTCCCCATCCTGCCACCAGTGTCCCCATAGAATCATAGAATCATTTAGGGCCACCGGTGTCCCCATAGAATCATAGAATCATTTAGGTTGGAAAAGTCCCCTGGGATCATTGAGTACAACCCATCTTCCCACTGGTGTCCCCATCTTCCCACTGGTGTCCCCATCCTCCCACTGATGCCCCCATCCTCCCACCAGTGTCCCCATCCTGCCGCCGGTGTCCCCATCCTCTCACCAGTGTCCCCATAGAACCATAGAATCATTTAGGTTGGAAAAGACCCTTGGGATCATTGAGTCCAACCCATCTTCCCACTGGTGTCCCCATCCTCTCACCAATGTCCCCATCCTCCCACTGGTGTCCCCATCCTCCCACTGCTGACCAAGGACACCTGGTGCTGGGTGAGCTGTGGGTGCCACAGCCCTGGGGGGGGTATTTTTAGGGGTGACCCCCCTCCCCCAGCCCTGACACCCATCCCTCCACAGAACTCCATGAACCTGCCCCCAGACAAGATGAAGCTTCTCAACCAGTACGACAACGAGAAGAAGTGGGAGCTCATCTGTGACCAGGTGAGGTCCAGGCATCACAGCGTCCCCGTGCCGTGTGTCCCCAAGTGCTACTCTCTGTGCGGGCAGGTTTTGAGTGCCAGCATCTCCGTTAGCGAGACAGCACCTTATTAACCTGATTAAACATTGATGCTTGATCATATGCAGCATGGGGGGGGGATGGGGACACGGTGGCTGCCATGGGGACGGTGGCACGTCCCTGTGCCACAGGTGGGTGGCCCCGTTTCAGCCTTCACCAATGTCCCCGTCCTCCCACTGCTGAGCAAGGACACCTGGTGCTGGGTGAGCTGTGGGTGCCACAGCCCTGGGGGGGTATTTTTAGGGGTGACCCCCCCCCAGCCCTGACACCCATCCCTCCACAGAACTCCATGAACCTGCCCCCAGACAAGATGAAGCTTCTCAACCAGTACGACAACGAGAAGAAGTGGGAGCTCATCTGTGACCAGGTGAGGTCCAGGCATCACAGCGTCCCCGTGCCGTGTGTCCCCAAGTGCTACTCTCTGTGCGGGCAGGTTTTGAGTGCCAGCATCTCCGTTAGCGAGACAGCACCTTATTAACCTGATTAAACATTGATGCTTGATCATATGCAGCATGGGGGGGGGATGGGGACACGGTGGCTGCCATGGGGACGGTGGCACGTCCCTGTGCCACAGGTGGGTGGCCCCGTTTCAGCCTCTCTTTGGGGGTTTCTTAGGAGCGTTTCCAGGTGAAAAACCCACCGTCCGCCTACATCCAGAAGCTGAAGAGCTACTTGGACACGGGTGGTGTCAGCAGGAAGGTGAGGGCTCCCCCTTCCCTCCCCTTGTCCCCATCCCCGTGGGGATGTGGGGACGGTGCCAATGGCTCTCCCCGTCCCACAGTTCAAGAGGCGAGTGCAGGAGTCGACGCAGGTTCTCGCCTTGTCCCCATCCCTGTGGGGACGTGGGGACGGTGCCAATGAATCTCCCCATCCCACAGTTCAAGAGGCGAGTGCAGGAGTCGACGCAGGTTCTCCGGGAGCTGGAGATTTCCTTGAGGACCAACTACATCGGGTAAGGAAGGGGGACCTGAGGGTGTCCTCGTTGTCACCCGGCTACTGGGACAGGGACTGGCTGTGGGAGTGACAGCGGGATGGGGAGGCTGGTGGCCTCATCCTGACCCTCTGGAGTGACTCTGAGGGCTGCACCATGGGTGCTGGAGGACCCCATTTTGGCTCTGAGGGCTGTGCCATGGGTGCTGTAGGACCCCATTTTGGCTCTGACAGGTGGGTCCCCCCCAGGTGCCAGGATGGATCCTGGTCCCCATCCTGGGTGTCCCGGGCCCTCGTGGTGTGGTGGGTGCTGAGCCCTGGGTGCCCATGGTCCCACCACCCAAGGCTGGGCTGTCCCATCCTGGTGGCAGTGGAGCCCTTGGACAGTGTCACCCGTGCATCAGGACTGGGGGGGTCACCATGGCACCCACCTGCCTCAGAGAGGTGCCGGCTCCTGCTGCCACCTCATGTCCCCAGTGTGTCCCACCTTCACTGGGGACCTCTGGCCTGGGGGTGGCTCTGCTTGGGGGGACAGTTGGGAGGATGAGGAGGGCTGGGGGAGCCCACTAACCCCCTGCCATCCCCATCCCCCCCTTCCAGCTGGGTCCAGGAGTTCCTCAACGAGGAGAACAAGGGGCTGGACGTGCTGCTGGAGTATCTCGCCTTCGCCCAGTGCTCTGTCGCGTACGTCCCCACCAGGTCCCCCTTCCCCGAGGCGCTCGGTCCCCAAGGGGGGGATCAGCCTCCCCTGGGGGCTCCGAGGGGCTGGTTTGGGGTGTCCCTGGGGGTGCTCTCCCCCATCACCAGAGTGATGGAGCTAGGGGTGCTCCATGGCTGAGATGGAGCGGAGCATCCCCAACACCTCCATGCCCACATCCCCAGCCCTGGAGACCCCAGGGTGGGGGGGTCCCCTGCACATGTCGGGGTGCCACATCTCACCCGTCCCTGTGTCCCCACGGGCCACCAGGTATGACATGGAGAGCGCCGAGAACGGCAGCCCGGGCTCTGACAAGGGCAAGGCCCTGGAGCGGTCGCTGGAGGACCTGAACAAAAGCACCTCCTCGTCCCCCACCCAGGGCTCCTCCAAAGTGCGGCACCTCACCGTCAGGTAACGCGCGGTCCCGTGTCCCCCCCCTCCCCAAGTCCCCGCGCCGTGTCCCCCCGCTCTCTGCCTCGCTGCACCCCCCGCCGCGCCGTGCTCGGAGAGGGGCTTGGTGGGGAGACGCAGGCCTGCTCCTAAAAATGGGTCCCCAGAGCTGGTTTTGGGGGGCAGGGGAGGGAACACGGGGACAAAGCCACGTCCCCGTGTGTGTGTGCAGGGGATAGACCCTGCCCAGAGTGGGGCTGGATGTTTGTTCCTCAGGGGTCAGTACTGGGTCCAGTCCTTTTCAATACATTCATCAATGACCTGGATGAAGGGATGGAATGTCCCCTCAGCACGTTTGCTGATGACACAAAACTAGGAGGGGTGGCTGACACCCCAGAAGGCTGTGCCACCATCCAGTGAGACCTGGACAGGCTGGAGAGTTGGGCAGAGAGGAACCTCATGAAATTCAACCAGGGCAAGTGTAGGGTGCTGCTCCTAGGGAGCAATAGCCCCCTGCACCAGGACAGGTTGGGGGTGACCTGCTGGAGAGCAGCTCTGAGGAGAAAGACCTAGGAGTCCTGGTGGACAATAGGATGCCCAGGAGCCAGCAATGGGCCCTGGTGGCCAAGGTGGCCAATGGCATCCTGAGGGGCATCAAGAAAAGCATGGCCAGCAGGTTGAGAGAGGTCATCCCCCCCTCTGCTCTGCCCTGGGGAGGCCCCAGCTGGAGCACTGGGACCAGTTCTGGGCTCCCCAGTTCAAGAAGGACAGGAAACTGCTGGAGAGGGGACAGCAGAGGCTACAAAGTGCTTGATCATATGCAGCATGGGGGGGGGATGGGGACACGGTGGCTGCCATGGGGACGGTGGCACGTCCCTGTGCCACAGGTGGGTGGCCCCGTTTCAGCCTCTCTCTGGGGGTTCGTAGGAGCGTTTCCAGGTGAAAAACCCACCGTCCGCCTACATCCAGAAGCTGAAGAGCTACTTGGACACGGGTGGTGTCAGCAGGAAGGTGAGGGCTCCCCCTTCCCCGCCTTGTCCCCATCCCTGTGGGGACGTGGGGACGGTGCCAATGAATCTCCCCATCCCACAGTTCAAGAGGCGAGTGCAGGAGTCGACGCAGGTTCTCCGGGAGCTGGAGATTTCCTTGAGGACCAACTACATCGGGTAAGGAAGGGGGACCTGAGGGTGTCCTCGTTGTCACCCGGCTACTGGGACAGGGACTGGCTGTGGGAGTGACAGCGGGATGGGGAGGCTGGTGGCCTCATCCTGACCCTCTGGAGTGACTCTGAGGGCTGCACCATGGGTGCTGGAGGACCCCATTTTGGCTCTGACAGGTGGTTCCCCCCCCAGGTACCAGGATGGATCCTGGTCCCCATCTTGGGTGTCCCGGGCCCTCATGGTGTGGTGGGTGCTGAGCCCTGGGTGCCCATGGTCCCACCGCCCAGGGCTGGGCTGTCCCATCCTGGTGGCAGTGGTGGCAGTGGAGCCCTTGGACAGTGTCACCCGTGCATCAGGGCTGGGGGGGACACCATGGCACCCACCTGCCTCAGAGAGGTGCTGGCTCCTGCTTCCACCTCGTGTCCCCAGTGTGTCCCACCCTCGCTGGGGACCTCTGGCCTGGGGTGGCTCTGCTGGGGGGGCAGTCAGGAGGATGAGGAGGGCTGGGGGAGCCCACTAACCCTCTGCCACCCTGTCCCTTCTTCCCCCCAGCTGGGTCCAGGAGTTCCTCAACGAGGAGAACAAGGGGCTGGACGTGCTGCTGGAGTATCTCGCCTACCCGTGCATCAGGACTGGGGGGGTCACCATGGCACCCACCTGCCTCAGAGAGGTGCCGGCTCCTGCTGCCACCTCATGTCCCCAGTGTGTCCCACCTTCACTGGGGACCTCTGGCCTGGGGGTGGCTCTGCTTGGGGGGACAGTTGGGAGGATGAGGAGGGCTGGGGGAGCCCACTAACCCCCTGCCATCCCCATCCCCCCCTTCCAGCTGGGTCCAGGAGTTCCTCAACGAGGAGAACAAGGGGCTGGACGTGCTGCTGGAGTATCTCGCCTTCGCCCAGTGCTCTGTCGCGTACGTCCCCACCAGGTCCCCCTTCCCCGAGGCGCTCGGTCCCCAAGGGGGGGATCAGCCTCCCCTGGGGGCTCCGAGGGGCTGGTTTGGGGTGTCCCTGGGGGTGCTCTCCCCCATCACCAGAGTGATGGAGCTAGGGGTGCTCCATGGCTGAGATGGAGCGGAGCATCCCCAACACCTCCATGCCCACATCCCCAGCCCTGGAGACCCCAGGGTGGGGGGGTCCCCTGCACATGTCGGGGTGCCACATCTCACCCGTCCCTGTGTCCCCACGGGCCACCAGGTATGACATGGAGAGCGCCGAGAACGGCAGCCCGGGCTCTGACAAGGGCAAGGCCCTGGAGCGGTCGCTGGAGGACCTGAACAAAAGCACCTCCTCGTCCCCCACCCAGGGCTCCTCCAAAGTGCGGCACCTCACCGTCAGGTAACGCGCGGTCCCGTGTCCCCCCCCCTCCCCAGGTCCCCGCGCCGTGTCCCCCCGCTCTCTGCCTCGCTGCACCCCCCGCCGCGCCGTGCTCGGAGAGGGGCTTGGTGGGGAGACGCAGGCCTGCTCCTAAAAATGGGTCCCCAGAGCTGGTTTTGGGGGGCAGGGGAGGGGACATGGGGACAAAGCCACGTCCCCCTGTGTGTGTGCAAGGGATAGACCCTGCCCAGAGCAGGGCTGGATGTTTGTTCCTCAGGGGTCAGTACTGGGTCCAGTCCTTTTCAATACATTCATCAATGACCTGTATTTTTAGGGGTGACCCCCCCCCAGCCCTGACACCCATCCCTCCACAGAACTCCATGAACCTGCCCCCAGACAAGATGAAGCTTCTCAACCAGTACGACAACGAGAAGAAGTGGGAGCTCATCTGTGACCAGGTGAGGTCCAGGCATCACAGCGTCCCCGTGCCGTGTGTCCCCAAGTGCTACTCTCTGTGCGGGCAGGTTTTGAGTGCCAGCATCTCCGTTAGCGAGACAGCACCTTATTAACCTGATTAAACATTGATGCTTGATCATATGCAGCATGGGGGGGGGATGGGGACACGGTGGCTGCCATGGGGACGGTGGCACGTCCCTGTGCCACAGGGGGGTGGCCCCGTTTCAGCCTCTCTTTGGGGGTTTCTTAGTAGCGTGGTGCCCAGGGACAGGATAAGAGGGAACAAGCACAAACTTCAGTATAACAAGTTCCACCTCAACATGAGGAGGAACTTCCTTCCTGTGAGGGTGGCAGAGCCCTGGCAGAGGCTGCCCAGAGAGGTGGTGGAGTCTCCTTCTCTGGAGACATCCAAACCCGCCTGGACACGTTCCTGTGGGACCTGCTCTGGGTGACCCTGCTCTGGCAGGGGGTTGGACTGGATGGTCTCCAGAGGTCCCTTCCAACCCCGTGGGACTCTATGATTCTATGGATCTGTCCCCCTCCCACCCAGCACCGCAGCCGCTGTGGGACACTGGGAATAACCCACGAATAGGCAGAAATTGGAGATATTTGAGATTTTGGGGGAGAAAATCACACACACACACCCCGTTGGGTGGAGGAACGGGCCTGCGCCCCCCCTGTAGCCGGTCCCGGTGGCCGGTGGCTCTCGCTTGGTGCCGCTCGCCCCCGCAGCCCCTTCTAACCCCGCTCTTCTCTTGCACGCTGCCGGGGGACGCGCTGACGGTAGGTGACGGGGACAGGGTGCTGGCGGGACGGGGACACCCCGGCGGGACCCCGCTGCCGGTCACTGGCGTTGGGGACGGTGCCTGCGGGACCTCCCAGGCGGGTGGGGGGGGGTCCCAGGGGACACCCCACTGCAGTCACCCCGGGAGCCGTAACGTGGCACCTTGGGGACCGCGGGGGTCCCTCGCCGCCTGCCAGCAGCTCCGGGGGAGCCGAGGTGTGTGTGTCCCCCCCCCAACCCAGCCCCAAGGGACAGGTCAGGAGTGACGTGGCACCTGCAGGGGGGGTCCAAGCCGGGGTGTCCCCGGGGCCACGCGGGAGCCCCGTTTCTCCCTCCTGTCCTGCAGGCTCTAACGCGCCTCCAGCTGCTGCCTCTCGAACCAGCACATCCACACCCTCCTCCGCCACGTCCACCCCAGCGTCCCCTCCAGCGCCCCGGGCAGCGATGGGGACAGTTGCCCCAGGTCACCCGGCAGCTCCTACTCGCCCCGGTGAGCCTCCGAGACCACCCGTGCGCACCGAGGGGCACCCCCCAACCCTGACCTCCATCCCACCACCCCCCCGCCATCACCCCGTCACCCCAAGGGCTTGTAGATGGGCATGGACGTGGGAGTCTCTCCATGGGTCCCTTGCTGTCCCCTTGCCCCCGCTGCCACCCACCCGTGCGCTGCCACCTCCCTGCTTGCGCTGCGTCCCCCCCGGCCACC
>NW_015090927.1:106144-109057 GCF_001431845.1 Calidris pugnax
TCTCGCCCGCCCAGGCTGAACCCCTCGCACAGCAGGAAGACCCTGAGGAACTCCCGCCTCGTCAGCCAGAAGGACGATGTCCATGTCTGCATCATGTGTCTCCGTGCCATCATGAACTACCAGGTGGGAGAGAGCAGCATCCTCAGGGACCCCCCAAAATCCTCCAGGCCTTCCAGTACCATCTTCGGGGTCAGGGTTTGGGGTGGGACCTGTTCTCCAACCCCTTGCTCTGAGATGTCCTCACTCAACTCCTCACTCAACCTCATGTCTGGTGGGGACGTGGCACAGGGATGTCCCAGAGCATCCCTGGGGTGGGGACAGGGGGACGCAGGACCTCATTAATGCTCCTTTTCCCCCCAAGTCTGGCTTCAGCCTGGTGATGAACCACCCAGCCTGTGTCAACGAGATCACCCTGAGCCTCAACAACAAGAACGCCAGGTAGGACCTGTCCCCTGTCCCCCGTGCCCCTGTCCCCTCACCTACCCCACGCCCCCAACCCCCTCCCACCCCGTGTCTCCACAGGACCAAGGCGCTGGTGCTGGAGCTGCTGGCTGCTGTCTGCCTGGTCCGAGGTGGCCACGACATCATCTTGGCCGCCTTTGACAACTTCAAGGAGGTGAGTCCCCAGCAGGGACACAGTGTCCCCACACTGACACCTGAGCTCTGGCTGGGTTCGTGCCTCAGTTTCCCTGTATGTGGCAGAGCCCTGCATCATGGGGGGTCCTCCATCCTGAAAATGTCCATCCCATGACTCACTTGGGGATGCTGCAGCCATTGGGCTTGATGGTCCCATGCCAGCATGTGTCTCCAGGGCCATGTCCCAACTGGACAGGCCCTAGGTAGGGCTGGGATGGTGTCACCGGTGAGTGCCTCTTGCCATGCCACCCCCTTGGGTGCCCACCCTGACCCTCAGCCCCCTGCTCCCACCCCAGGTCTGCGGGGAGAAGAACCGCTTCGAGAAGCTGATGGAGTATTTCCGAAACGAGGATACCAACATCGACTTCATGGTGAGCAGCTGGTGGGGCTGGTGCTCTGCTGTCCCCAGGGCATTGTGTCCTCAAGGGCTGCTGAGCCACCATGCTGTCCTGGGGGGTGCCACTTCCCAAGGGCTCCCAAGCCATTGTACTGGCTCCAATAAGTTGTGTCCCCAAGAGCTGCTGGTGGTGTTGTGTCCCAAGGGTTGTTAAGCCACTGTGTTGTCCCCAGGGCATTGTGTTCCCAAGTGCTGCTGAGTCCCCATGCTGTCCCCCAAGCCATCCTGTCCCCACGGGCTGCTGAGCCACCACACTGTCCCCAGGGCATCACGTCCCCAAGGGCTGCTGAGCAGCTGGTCCTTCCCCACATCCCCATGTCCCCAGGGCTGTGAAACCACCATGCGTTGCCCAGGGCCACTGTCCCCCCGAGGGTCACCAATCCACTGTGCAGTCCCCGGGGCACCGTGTCCCCAAGGACTACCGGGCCACCGTGCCATGCTGGTGGCCGCGCTGAGCCCGTGCCCGTCCCGCAGGTGGCCTGCATGCAGTTCATCAACATCGTGGTGCACTCGGTGGAGAACATGAACTTCCGCGTCTTCCTGCAGTACGAGTTCACCCACCTGGGGCTGGACCAGTACCTGGAGGTGGGTGACGGGTGGGTGCTGAGCCCCTGGTGCCACCCTGGAGGTGGGACCAGCGGCCGTGACGGTGCCACCGGCTGTCCCATGGCAGAGCCTCCGTCTCACCGAGAGCGACAAGCTGCAGGTGCAGATCCAAGCCTACCTGGACAACGTCTTTGACGTGGGTGCGATGCTGGAGGACTCGGAGACCAAGACAGCCGTGCTGGAGCACATGGAGGAGCTGCAGGAGCACGTCAACCAGGTGGGATGTGGGCGCGTGGGCAGGAGCTGCTGACGCAAGCCCCGAGGGAGGGACGGGGACGGGGCTGAGCCGACGTCGCCTCGTCCCCTGCAGTTGACGGAGAAGCTGCAGGATGCGGAGAACGACTCCATGGCCAAGATAGCGGAGCTGGAGAAGCAGCTGAGCCAGGCGCGGCGGGAGCTGGAGGCCCTGCGGGTGAGCACCCATGGGTGCTGCGGCGCCACGGGAAGGGATGGGTGGTGGTGGGACCGGGGTTTAAGGGGTGTTGAGGGACACTGGTGACGTGGCGGGGGCTTGTTGCCACCCCAGGAGCAGCTGAGCCCACTGCGGCCACCCAGCCCGCCGGCCCCGCAGCCCCAGGAGAGCTACCGGCTGGCGCTGGAGCGGCGGCTGGCGGAGCTGGAGGAGAAGGGCTTGGTGCACATCCTGCGTGGGCCCGACGGGGACGTCGCCATCGAAATCGTCCCCGTCGTCATAGAAACCCCAGCAGCCCCCGTGGTTACCGGAGAAGCCACCACCATCACCGCCACCACCGTCACCACCACCGACACCGGCACAGATACCACAGGTACGGGGGGGGTGGCAGCAGCCCGTGGTGCCCCCTTCCCGGTGGGGGTGGCAGAGGGGGTCTCTGGGCAGAGAGGGGGGTGGCAGCAGCCCGTGGTGTCCCCTCCCCGGTGGGGACACCTGGTATGGAGGGGGGGTGGCAGAGGGGGTCTCTGGGCAGAGAGACTGAGGCGGGGGCGTGGGGATGTGCCCAGGGACACCAAGTCGCTCGGTGGCAGAGGGACCGTGGCGCCGCCGTGTCCTGCATCTCACCCTCATATAGAGGGTATGGTGCTATAGGGGATGGGGGTATAAGATGTAGGGGTTATGGGGGATACAGAAGGTATGGTGCTATAGGGGACGGGGGTGTAGGATATAGGGGTTATGGGGGATATAAAGGATACGGTGCTATAGGGGACAGGGGGTATAGAGGATATAGGGGTTATGGGGAGTATAGAGGGTATGGTGCTATAGGGGACGGGGGACACAGGGCTATAGAGGGTATAGGGGC
>NW_015090927.1:109581-114807 GCF_001431845.1 Calidris pugnax
CGGTGGGGAGCTCCCAGCCGCGCCGGGCGCCCCCCCCACAACCAACGGTTCAGGGGAGTGTGACCCGGGGATGGTGGGGATGTCCCCCAACAAGGTGCACCCTGGGGTGGGTTGGGGACCCCCCACCCTGTGACGTGCCCCCCCCCTCTCTCCCCGTCACCCCGCAGTGAAGGTGAAGAAGCCGATCCAGACCAAGTTCCGCATGCCCGTCTTCAACTGGGTGGCCCTGAAGCCGAGCCAGATCGATGGCACCGTCTTCACCGAGCTCAACGACGAGAAGGTGCTGCAGGTGAGGACACAGATGGGAACCAGGGTGGGTCTGGGCACAGGGTGCTCAGCTGGGCCAGTGCCACACCGCAGCCACGCTGATGTTGCCCCCCGTGCCCACCTTGCACCCACCCGTGGTGTCATGCTGGAGGAGCTGGAGGTTGGAGCAGATCCTTCATGCCAGGAGAGGGACAACATGGGATCTGCCATCCTTCTGCTGTCACCCCGTCCTTGTCCCCTTGCGTCATCCTCATCCTCACATCCTGTCCATGTCTTCTTCCTCATCTTCATCCTCTGGTCCCCTACTTACCCCCTCCCTGTCCCCTTGTCCTGTCCCTGTCCTTGTCCCCTTGCTCCATTCTCACCACTGCATCTTGACCTCATCTCTTTGCTCCACCTTCATCCTTTCACTCCTCTCCCCCTTGTCCTGGTCCTCTGGCCCTGACCTCATCCCAGATGTCCCGCATCACCTCCCCACCGTGCCCTCAGCCCTGTCTCCCCGCAGGAGTTGGACATGAGTGACTTTGAGGAGCAGTTCAAGACCAAGGCGCAGGGCCCCGCCGTGGACATCAGTGCCCTCAAGGTGAAGGCCACGCAGAAGGCTCCCAGCAAGGTCACCCTCATGGAGTCCAACCGAGCCAAGAACCTGGCCATCACCCTTCGCAAGGGCGGCCGCAGCGTCCAGGACATCTGCACAGCCATTGAGACGTGAGTGGGAGATGGGAGATGGGAGAAGGTTGGGAGAAGGTCAGGAGACGGTCAGGAGAAGGTCGGGAGAAGGTCAGGAGAAGGTCGGGCACAAGCCCAGCTACACCCAGGGGTTGGGATGCTGTGGGATGTGCTGGGGTTGGAGGAGTGGTGGCACCAGCTGTGGGGACAGAGGGATGGAGGGACCAGCCATGGGGCTGGAGGGAAGATGGGAACCAGCCATGGGTGACGTGGGACGTTGAGGGACCTGCTGAGGGTCTGACAGTGCTGGGGGCTTCCCACCACCCGCAGGTATGACCAGCAAGCCCTGAGCCTGGACTTTCTGGAGCTGCTGCTGCGCTTCCTGCCCACCGAGTACGAGCGGACGCTCATCGGGAAGTTCGAGCGGGAGCAGCAGGCGCTGGAGGAGCTCTCGGACGAGGACCAGTTCCTGATCCGCTTCAGCAGGATCCCGCGCCTGGCCGAGCGCATGAACGTCATGATCTTCCTGGGCAACTTCAGCGACACGGCCCAGCTGCTGATGCCGGTGGGTGCCGGAGGGGACAGGGGGTGGCTGTGGGTGGGGGGGGCTGCCAGGGGGTGGCATCCTGTGGGGAGACTCACACCCTTCTGCTCCCACCCGCAGCAACTCAACGCCATCATCGCCGCCTCCATGTCCCTCAAGTCCTCCAGCAAACTGCGCAACATCCTCGAGGTGAGGGGTTTGGGGGGTGGTGGCCCTGATGGGGGGATGTGGGGCTGGGACGGGTGCTTGTGTAGGCCCTGTGCTTGCCCCAGGGTGCCCCATCTGTGCCGGATTGTGTCCCCAAGCCGTTGTGTCCCCACAGATTGTCCTGGCCTTCGGGAACTACATGAACAGCAGCAAACGTGGGGCAGCCTACGGCTTCCGCCTGCAGAGCCTCGATGCGGTAGGGGACACTGCCACCACCTGGGGACCACCTCAGGGGTGGAGGGACAGTAGAGATGGAGGGACGTGGGAACCTGCTGTGGGGATGGAGGGACCATCTGTAGGGTTTGGAGAGACATGGAGAGGACCTATAGGGATGCAGGGACCAGCCGTGGGGATGGAGGGGACACAGAAATTGGCTGTGGGGATGGAGGGATGAAGAGACCATCCGTAATGTTGGAGAGACATGGGGAAGATCTAAAGGGATGGAGCTACACAAGAACTAGCCATGGGGTTGGAAGGGTGCAGAGACCAGAGATGGAGGGATGTGGAACCAGCCGTGGGGATGGAGGGATGGGGGACGAGCCATGGGGATGGAGGGATGTGGAACCAGCTGTGGGGATGGAAGGATGCAGGGAGCATTTGGGGATGGAGGGATGTGGGATGAGCCATGGGGATGGAGGGATGTGGAACTAGCTGTGGGGACGGAGGGATGGGGGAACCAGCCATGGGGATGGAGGGATGTGGGATGAGGCATGGGGATGGAGGGATGTGGAACTAGCTGTGGGGACGGAGGGATGGGGGAACCAGCCATGGGGATGGAGGGATGTGGGATGAGGCATGGGGATGGAGGGATGTGGAACTAGCTGTGGGGACGGAGGGATGGGGGAACCAGCCATGGGGATGGAGGGATGTGGGATGAGGCATGGGGATGGAGGGATGTGGAACTAGCTGTGGGGACGGAGGGATGGGGGAACCAGCCATGGGGATGGAGGGATGTGGGATGAGGCATGGGGATGGAGGGATGTGGAACTAGCTGTGGGGACGGAGGGATGGGGGAACCAGCCATGGGGATGGAGGGATGTGGGATGAGCCATGGGGATGGAGGGATGTGGAACCAGCTGTCTCCCACCCACAGCAACTCAACGCCATCATCGCCGCCTCCATGTCCCTCAAGTCCTCCAGCAAACTGCGCAACATCCTCGAGGTGAGGGGTTTGGGGGGTGGTGGCCCTGATGGGGGGATGTGGGGCTGGGACGGGTGCTTGTGTAGGCCCTGTGCTTGCCCCAGGGTGCCCCATCTGTGCCGGATTGTGTCCCCAAGCCGTTGTGTCCCCACAGATTGTCCTGGCCTTCGGGAACTACATGAACAGCAGCAAACGTGGGGCAGCCTACGGCTTCCGCCTGCAGAGCCTCGATGCGGTAGGGGACACTGCCACCACCTGGGGACCACCTCAGGGGTGGAGGGACAGTAGAGATGGAGGGACGTGGGAACCTGCTGTGGGGATGGAGGGACCATCTGTAGGGTTTGGAGAGACATGGAGAGGACCTATAGGGATGCAGGGACCAGCCGTGGGGATGGAGGGGACACAGAAATTGGCTGTGGGGATGGAGGGATGAAGAGACCATCCGTAATGTTGGAGAGACATGGGGAAGATCTAAAGGGATGGAGCTACACAAGAACTAGCCATGGGGTTGGAAGGATGCAGAGACCAGAGATGGAGGGATGTGGAACCAGCCGTGGGGATGGAGGGATGTGGGACGAGCCATGGGGATGGAGGGATGTGGAACCAGCTGTGGGGACGGAGGGATGCAGGGACCAGCTGTGGGGATGGAGGGATGCGGGGAGCAGCTGTCAGGACGGAGGGATGGAACCAGCCATGGGGATGGAGAGATGTGGAACCAGCCGTGGGGACAGAGGGATGAAGAGACCATCCGTAATGATGGAGAGACATGGGGAAGATCTAAAGGGATGGAGCTACACAAGAACTAGCCATGGGGTTGGAAGGATGCAGAGACCAGAGATGGAGGGATGTGGAACCAGCTGTGGGGATGGAAGGATGCAGGGAGCATTTGGGGATGGAGGGATGTGGGATGAGCCATGGGGATGGAGGGATGTGGAACTAGCTGTGGGGACGGAGGGATGGGGGAACCAGCCATGGGGATGGAGGGATGTGGGATGAGCCATTGGGATGGAGGGGTGTGGAACCAGCTGTGGGGATGGAGGGATGCAGGGACCTTTTGGGGATGGAGGGATGGGGGAACCAGCCATGGGGATGGAGGGATGTGGAACCAGCTGTGGGGATGGAGTGATGCAGGGACCATTTGGGGATGGAGGGATGGGGGAACCAGCCATGGGGATGGAGGGATGTGGAACCAGCCGTGGGGATGGAGGGATGCAGGGACCTTTTGGGGATGGAGGGATGGAACCAGCCATGGGGATGGAGGGATGTGGAACCAGCGGTGGGGATGGAGGGATGCAGGGAGCAGTTGGGGATGACGGGATGGAGGGACCATTTGGGGATGGAGGGATGCAGGGACCTTTTGGGGATGGAGGGATGGAACCAGCCATGGGGATGGAGGGATGTGGAACCAGCTGTGGGGATGGAGGGATGCAGGGAGCAGTTGGGGATGAAGGGATGGAGGGACCATTTGGGGCTGGAGGGATGCAGGGAGCAGCCGTGGGGATGGAGGCCCACCAGAGCCTGCCCTGAGCAGAGGTGAGGTGGGGCGGTGGGATGCGGGTCGGGGGGGCTGACGCCGCTCTCTCCCAGCTCCTGGAGATGAAGTCGACAGACCGCAAGCAGACGCTGCTGCACTACCTGGTGCGGGTCATCACGGAGAAGTACCCTGAGCTGACGGGCTTCCACACCGAGCTGCACTTCCTCGACAAGGCGGGCACAGGTAACACCATTGGGTACTGGGGGGGTCACGACAGGCTGCCCCCCCCTGGTGTGTGGGGGTCTCCGAGCCCACCCTGACCCCGGCGCTGCTTGCCCTCCCCGCAGTGTCCCTGGACAGCGTGTTGCAGGACGTGCGGAGCCTGCAGCAGGGGATGGAGCTGACCCGCAAGGAGTTCATGCGGCAGGACGACAGCCCCGTGCTCAAGGACTTCCTCAAGGTCAACACGGAGGTGATGGAGAAGCTGCAGGCTGACAGCAAAACCGCCAAGGTGGGCGCTGGGGGTAGTGCGGGGTCGTGGGGCAGGATTGGGCCCCCCCATTCCTACGTGGGGACACCCCGGGGTGCCCTCTGCTCACGCCTCTGCCCCATGGGAGAAGGTCCTGGTTGGGACGTGGCTCCAGAAGGAGAGCCAGGAGCTGGAGGAGATACAGGGTGGGAGGGGGAGGTGGGAGAGGCTGGAAGGAGGTGGTGGGCCATGGGGTGCTGCTGCCTGGCCCCAGCCCCCCCGGATGGGGGTGTCTCTGCCCACAGGAGGCATACGAGTCAGCCGTGGAGTACTTCGGGGAGAACCCCAAGACCAGTCCCCCCACCACCTTCTTCCCCATGTTCATGCGCTTCATCAGAGCCTACAAGGTAGGAGGGGACGGGGGGTGCCCTGTTTCTGGGGGTTGGGAGGAGATT
>NW_015090927.1:114817-117955 GCF_001431845.1 Calidris pugnax
ATCGAGCTGTGGAAGAAACAAGAGGCGGCGGCCAAAGAGGCAGAATCCAGCCCCCCCGGCAGCCAGGACCAGCCCGAGGTGAAGGTGCCCCATGTGTCCCTCTGTCCTGGTGGGACAGCCCCGAGGGGGCTGCCTGGTGGGGAAGGGGGGGGTGAAGATGGGGGCACCCCATCTCTGTCAGGGGGTGGAGTGGGGGTGGTGGGAGGCCACACCGTTTACCCCACGCTGTCCCCACCAGCAGCTGCCCATCCAGAAAGCCAAGCGGCAGCAGATGGACATGATCGCCGAGCTGAAGAAGAAGCAGATGGTGAAGGAGCCGCTCATCTACGAAGGAAAAGACGGGGCCATCGAGGATATTATTTCAGGTGAGGGGCCGGGTGTCCCCCCTGTAGCAGACCCAGCACTTGGTGCCAGCGGGGAGACCCTCGGTGACGGGGCGCTGCGAGCCAAAGGGCCACCAAGCCCCATCGTGGGGACCAAACCCACCTGTAGCACCTTCCCATCCCACGCGGCGACGCTGCCGAGCGCTCTCTGCCCTGTCTCATCGCTCTTCCTCCTCTTCTGCTTCTTCTTCCTCTTTTCTTCATCCTCCTCCTCCTCCTCCTGGCTGTCTCTCTGGATTGCTCTGCTCAGCTCTGAAAACTGTTCCTTTCACGGCCCGGACGGGCAAACGCTCGTCCCGGCTCTTCTGCGACGTGAGCTTCAACGAGGAGAGTCCTCTGTAGGTAACGTGGGGGCAGCGGGGCTGGGGGCGAGGGCACGGCGTGGACGGGGGCTGCCGGACGGGGCCACCCTCCCGGGGGTCCTCCCCCACCCTCCCCTCGGGCTGTGTGGCCGGAGACCCTGCCCCACGCTGGAACCCAACCCTGGGGGCACCACGGCGTCAGCCCCAGCCCCGTGACACCCCCAAAGAGCCGAGGGACGGGGTGTTTGTAGCCGCTGCTCCTCCTGGCTCTGCTGGCAGCAACTCAGGCTCCTCCTGAGCACCCTCGTACCCAAATGGGGTGACTCCTGGGCGGTTGGGGGGTGCTGGGTCCCAGCCCCGGCTCAGATGTCCCCCCCCGGGCTCTCTCCCCCTGCAGATCTGCGGAACAACCCGTACCGGCGCGGCGACAAGGGCCGTGGCAGCGCCAAGAAACGGGCTGCGGGGCAGAGCCTGCAGACGACGCCGGACATCTCGCTGTGACCGGCACCGGGGCAGCACCATCGTCCCCACGCAGGACGTCGACCCGCCGGCCCGGGACGATGTGGGGCAGAGGGACGGTGCTCGCTCCCGGCTGCCCCAGATCCCACCCTCCTTCCCCGACGCAGGGACCCCCTGGGTGCTTCCTTAGCAATGCCTCCGAGCTCCTCTCCTCCAGGCTGGAGGCCCCTCCTGGGCACGGGCGGGGAGTGGGGGGCACAGAATGGGCCCCCAACTTGTCCTGGGAGGAAAAGAGGGGCTGCCCCATCCCTACCCCAGAGCTGCTCCCCTCTGTGCCCGTCCCAGGGCCAGCCCCGCGCGCTGGCGTGCCCACTCCTCAGCTTGCTGGTGCCTTTGATTTCCCGCTGCTGGAGGGGAGTTGGGGGGGGAAGGTGGGTCCCTGCACATCCCCCCCCGCCCCCGGCTCCCGCCGCGGGAGTGAGGGCTGGAACACACCCCCCCCCCGCAAAGGCGGGGTCTCCCCAGGCTGGGGTGAGCAGCGCTGGGCTGTTCCTCGCCGCAGCGGAGGCTCCGAGAATCAGCAGGAGGGTCAGGGATTCGCTGTCCTCGTGTGGCTGCAGGGTGGCACCCTCCTCCTGCATCCTCAGCATCCTCCTCCTTCTGCTGCGGAGGAGCCTGCTGCAAAGATCCCACCCTGGGCGCTTCCCGAACCCCAGGAGCTGGCAGGGGTGCTATTTTACAGTGATTTTATACGTCTTCCTTCCAAATTTCACTGCGCCGCGGGAGTGAGGGCTGGAATACACCCCCCCCCCGCAAAGTGGGGGTCTCCCCAGGCTGGGGTGAGCAGCGCTGGGCTGTTCCTCGCCGCAGCGGAGGCTCCGAGAATCAGCAGGAGGGTCAGGGATTCGCTGTCCTCGTGTGGCTCCAGGGAGGCATCCTCCTCCTGCATCCTCAGCATCATCCTCCTGCATCCTCAGCATCCTCCTCCTGCATCCTCACTGTCCTCAGCATCCTCCTCCTGCATCCTCACCATCCTCCTCCTTCAGCCTCACCATCCTCCTCCTGCATCTTCACCATCCTTCTCCTTCATCCTCACCATCCTCCTCCTGCATCCTCACCATCCTCCTCCTTCATCTTCACCATCCTCCTCCTTCATCCTCAGCATCCTCCTCCTTCATCCTCAGCATCCTCACCATCCTCCTCCTGCATCCTCACCATCCTCTTCCTTCATCCTCACCATCCTCCTCCTGCATCCTCACCATCCTCCTCCTCCATCCTCACCATCCTCTTCCTTCATCCTCACCATCCTCCTCCTGCATCCTCACCATCCTCCTCCATCCTCACCATCCTCTTCCTTCATCCTCACCATCCTCCTCCTGCATCCTCACCATCCTCCTTCTGCGTCCTCACTATCCTCCTCCTGCATCCTCACCAACCTCCTCCTGCATCTTCACCATCCTCCTGCATCTTCACCATCCTCCCTGCATCCTCCTCCTGCATCCTCACCATCCTCCTTCTGCATCCTCACCATCCTCAGCATCCTCCTCCTGCATCCTCAGCATCCTCCTCCTTCATCCTCACCATCCTCCTCCGCCGGGGCTGGAGCCTCTCGGGGACAACAGCAGCCACCTCCATCCCCAAGCGCTGCAGGGTCCCCCCCCGCGGGACTGGGGCAGGAGAAAAGAGGCCACAGAACTGCACAAACCTCCACGGAAGGCACTGGACTCGGTCCCTCCCCTGCCCTGCTGCTGCTGCTGCTGCTGCTGCTGCCTAAATCCCAGCCGTGCGCTATCGCAATTAACGCATTTGCTTCATTAAAACGGGCCGTGCCCGCCCTGCCCCGAGGCCGTGCGTGGCCGCCGTGTATCTTCTCGCCAGCCCCAGCTGTGAGCCCCGGGCAAGTCCTGGCCCTGAGCCCCAGCAGCCACCGCTTCCCGCTGTAATTAAGCTAATTAAGCTGCTGCTCCCCCGCCCCGGCCCCGTGTCACCCCCCC
>NW_015090927.1:129723-171038 GCF_001431845.1 Calidris pugnax
CCCCCCCGGCTCCGAGGGGAGGGAAGGGACCTGAATGTGTAACTTATAAATATGCCTTTAAGCCAGAAATGTAAAACATTAACTGCTAATTTGTATACATTATTTTTATATACTGGAGGCCTGTTTAATCTAAAGCAGAAATGGTAATAAAACGAGTCTGAGGATAAAGAACTGGTCTGTGAGAGGGGTGAGGGTTTGCTGGGGGGGGGTGATGCAGGGATGGATGGACAGATGGAGGGACAGGGGGACAGAGGGATGCAGGAGCTTGTTCCTCCACTGACAACCCATGACCTCCTTCATGAGGAGCAGGTTCCAGAAGTGGTGACCATGGTCCTTGCACCATTTTGCTCAGTGGGAGATGTATTTCTGATTTGCCCCCGACTGCAGCGGGGGGCACAGCCACTCCCACAGGGGACAGCAGGACAAGAGGGAATGGGTACAAACTTGAGTATAAGAACTTCCACCTTCAACACAAGGAGGAATCTCTTTCCTGTGAGGGTGGCAGAGCCCTGGCAGAGGCTGCCCAGGGAGGTGGTGGAGTCTCCTTCTCTGGAGACATTCAAACCCACCAGAACATGTTCCTGTGGGACCTGCTCTGGGTGGACCTGCTCTGGCAGGGGGTTGGACTGGATGGTCTCCAGAGGTCCCTTCCAACTCCATCTCCTTCTGCTTCTGAAACAGAAGGGAAAAGTCTCAGCCTGGAGAAGTGGAGGCTCCGGGGAGACCTTGGAGCCCCTTCCAGTCCCTCAAGGGGCTCCAGGAGAGATGGGGAGGGACTCTGGATGAGGGAGGGGAGCCCTAGGAGGAGGGGGAAGGGTTTGACCCTGCAAGAGGGGAGATGGAGCTGAGCTGTGGGGAAGAACTTGTTTGGTGTGAGGGTGGTGAGAGCCTGGCCCAGGTTGGCCAGAGAAGCTGTGGCTGCCCCATCCCTGGAGGGGTTCAAGGGCAGGTTGGAGGGGGCTTGGAGCAACCTGGGCTGGTGGGAGGTGTCCCTGCCCAGGGCAGGGGGTGGCACTGGATGGTCCTTAAGGTCCCTTCCCACCCAAACCATCCCATGATCCCATGACCCAACACAGAGCTGTGCTCTAGAGCTCCTGCTGCTCCTTCACTTGAGCACACAAAGACACACTGCTGGGCTCACGCTGGCAAAGGCAGTCACCCAGGGACCTGGAGCTGCAAAATATGATGGTGAAGGGGAAAAAAAGTCTTCCTCCAGCTGCTGTGGAGAGCTGGGCAGTGGGTGGGCCTGCTTGGAAGTCACTGCTGATGGGAGGAGAGGTAAAGGGCAGAGCTGGAGAGAGATGAAAGCCAAGGAGCTGGTAGAGTTAAACAGGTGAAAAGATCTCCCCATCCCTGGAGGGGTTCAAGGGCAGGTTGGACCCAAACCATTCTGTGATTCCATGATTCTATATTTAACAAATCCCGTGTTCATACCCAGGAATGACTTCTCCCTGCGTCCCCCAGCACCAGGGTAACATACAGCAGGCTTTAATCAAACCAGGCTCCTCTTCTTGAAAAATGCCACATTCACCACCATTGTCTTGTCCCCTGGGATAACACAGTAACCCACCCATCCACCCACCCCCAAGGAGAAGGATGAATCTTTTTTTTTTTTTTTCCCCGCTTTTTTTTTTTTTTTTTGGTACAATGTTTAGGTGCTCTTTAGAGGTTAACAGCGTAGGATTTCTTTGTGAGCTTAGAATTATTGCTGTAGCTTCTGAACTAATAATCTCTGTATTCTATTTATACTGGTTTAGGACATTATTACTTAGGCACTAAGTAATTACTTAGGCACATTTCATCTAAAAAAAAATCAATTCAGTGTGATTTTTATATGTAAATTTACACCTAAAACTCATTGCACTATTAGCCTCTGATATTAAATGTCCTTTTCCCAGCTTTATTTTTTTTTTTCCCTGTGAAAATGCAGGTCAACAATGTTCATTTCAAGAACTCACAGTTTTGTAAAGTGTCATTCGTTCAACACAGGCTCATCATCCTGTCACCTTCACCCACGCCAGCACTGCCCCCCCCGTCAGACCCCCGGCTTCCCAGCCCTTTGCCAACAGTCATTTTTCCCAACTTTGGGAAGGATCCACACGACATGAACCATCTGTGTTTCTCACTCCTGCTGCTGTTTGTCCTCCCTACCCCGATCTGGGGGTTCTGTCCTACAGACTCTGTTATTACACATGGATTCAGCCAAATTTTTAATGGGGATAACAAAGCTTTCCTGATTTTCTCTTCTCCGAGTACTGAAGAACCAGCCTTGATTTGCAACTGAATTTTTTATTCCTGTCACAGCAAAAAAGACCAGCTGAATTAAAAGGAAATTGTCCCCAGCAGTAGGAGGGAGTCGAGGAGATCCCCGAGCTGGGAGGTAGCACTCCCATGAGATCCCTGGGGATGCTGCTGGGAGCAGAACCACGTTTCAGGACAGGAAGGAAGCACCAGTGGAATTGGCCCAAGCGTCTGTCCTGTCCTCGGGCTGGCTGTCACCAAAAAGGGTTGGTGGGTGGGGATCTGCACCCTCCCTGCTTCACCTGAGGTGGCAGCCAAATAGGACGGAAGGTTTGGGACAGCAGGAGGGGGATGGAGACCCCGGGTAATGCTGGTGGGAACAGGAGGACACGGCCCCCTCCCTCTGCCCAACAAAGACACTCTGGGGGCACCAGGGTTTCACTGCCCGTCACCCCCCGGCGTTGGGGGCCTGAGATAAGATTAATGCTCTCACTGAAGTGCAAAGCTCACAGCCCCGTGAAGGGAGGGCTGCTGCCTCCTGCCCAGCAGCACCCCAGTCCACCACCAGTCCACCAGACCCCTGCACCAGTACAGGCAACAGCGAAAGCCACGACACAGCCCTTGGGAAGGGAACAGACACACGGCCACCAGCGGCGTGTCACACCCACACGTCACCAACAGGCTCTTCTTACAAACAACCAACAGGTTTTTCTCCTGCCCCCCCCTCAGAGGAAGCCCAGGAAGGGCACCAGGCCCGGGGAGATGGGTCAGGGCACTGGAGATGTGCCTGGGAGCTCCCAGGAAGGCATCTGGATCCCTCCTGCTCCAGAGCCTACAACTCTTTGCAGTTTATGGCATCTGAGAAAAACCAAAAAAAATCAAGCCAACCTACCCACTCCCCCCACTCCTTCCTGGAAGAGATGTGCGTAATGTGCTAATTGTTTACTAAAAAGGCTCTTAATGTGGTTTTTCAAATATAATTACGTGCCTGTTTTGGACAACGTTTTAAGTGCTTTAGAACAAAAAGTGCTATAAGAACTATACCCATAGTGGTAGCGGGTTTAATTTTTTCTTCAAGAGTTACACTTGTTTATTACATCACAACTCGGGGTTCCTGCTTGGGGCTGTCGCTGCCGTATCGAAACCAGCCCATGTTCTGGGAGACCAAAGGGAAAGTGCATCAGTTGCTTGAGGAGCCCTGGTCCTCAGAATATAACTTTCCCCAGCTGTTTTCTAAGTGAATTTCACTTGAAAAAGCTGCAAATAACTCCTGCCCCCGTTGTGTCCCCCAGAACCAGCGGGTCCGGCAGGGCCTACCCTGCTTTTTGGGAGCTGTTTGTCTCTTCAGCCTGGATGCTGATAGCTCCTGCCCAGAGGCCACCAACGTTCAGGGCACTCTGGCAGAGCCACAGCACAGCGTGGACGGCGTGCCAGGACTTGGAGCAGTCCTGGAGAACCACACTCAGAGCTGACACCTCCCTCTGGTGGTTTTTCTTCTGGGTTACAGAAGGGCTAACAACACCTGCCCATCTAAACTCGACCCATACAGTTTCAGTGTATACCAAAAAACTCACAAATCAGTACAAAAAAATAGAATAAAATTCAAAGCTTAAGGCACTCTGGGCCCAGCTGCCCATCCCACTCCTTCAGCACAGGTTGAGGTAGGGGGTCCGAAGCCTCGTGCCGGTCGGGAGCACTGGTGGAGCCAGGCTGAGCTAACACCCCCCACACCACCGGGGCAACTCCAGCCCAGGGGACGGATCCGTAGCCAGGAGAGAGATTTTATAAACCCTGCAGCAAAATTCAGACTTTTTCCGAGCTGAACGAGCCACCGTCCCTTCCCCCTCCAGGGGGAGCTGCCTGGATGGGACCCTTCACATCAAGTCCCGAGTCAGCCATGGAAAGAGGATGGAGAAACACCACCCTTCCACCCTGCCCCATGGTGAGGAACACCGTGCCCTCCTCCTGCCCTACCTGCCAGACCCTGGAGAGAGAGCACCGGCCCCAAAGCCGGGGAGGAGACCTGAAGAGGAGAGCTGCAAGCAAAGCTCTTTCTGGGAACTAAGTTCTTTTCTGATTCAAGAAGGAAGCGTCTGCGGGGAAGGGTGGGAGGTGAAACCAAGAACCCAGCTACTGACTGCTGTCGATTTTCCCCGTGCAAAAGGCTTGAGGTAGAGCTGATGTTACCCAAAGCCTACAGAAACGTTGCCTTCCCTCCAGCGAGAAGGAAGTCAGCCAGCTCCCCTTGGCACAAACAACCACAGCTGCACCAAAGATACTCAACCTCCTCCCTTGGGCAAGCCCAGCAGCTACTGTCTTCTCCCAGGAGGCTGAGCCCCAGGAGCTCCCATCCAATCCCCCTGTTCTCCTGAAAAGCACAATCACATTCCTCTGAAAAGCAGGAATTTCCACCCACCGTTCTCAAGCTCAGCTTAACACTCACACCCAAAACGAGTAATTCCCACTGTTCTGGGGAACATCTAAGCTCAGGACGTGTCTTGGAACTGGATCAGAACAGGCAAGAGAGGTGAGGCCCGGGAGCAGTGAGCTGCTGAACCGCTATCCTACGTCAGCACAAAACACCAGCAACTGCACTTGGTGCTCCATGGCAGGGGTGGTCAGAAGCTTTTGCAATTCCTTCTTTCAACAAGGTAAAAACCTCCAAAACAGGAACGGCTTCACGGCCTGTTCTCCAGCTGACCGTGTTTGACTCGCCATGTCCAGCTGACGCTGCAGTCAGGGGCGAGGGTGCACTGCAGCTCGATGCCGGAGTCGGGGACCTCCATGTCGTAGTGAACTGGTTGGCCTTCCTTAGTCACCAGGCTGAAAGCAGGGACTGGTATCTGTGAAGCAGAACAAAGAGATCTCAGTGACACTTCTCTTCCAGAACATTTCCCTCTATCAATCCCAGCAAACGGTTTCCCAACCCAAGAACAGCTCCTGGAGAGAAGCTTGTGCTTAGCATAGAGTCATGGAATGGTTTAGGTTGGGAAGGACCTTAAAGTCCCCCCAGTGCCACCCCCTGCCCTGGGCAGGGACACCTCCCACCACACCAGGTTGCTCCAAGCCCCCTCCAACCTGACCTTGAACCCCTCCAGGGATGGGGCAGCCACAGCTTCTCTGGGCAACCTGGGCCAGGCTCTCACCACCCTCACACCAAACAAGTTCTTCCCCACAGCTCAGCTCCATCTCCCCTCTTTCAGGCTCAAACCCTTCCCCCTCCTCCTAGGGCTCCCCTCCCTCATCCAGAGTCCCTCCCCATCTCTCCTGGAGCCCCTTGAGGGACTGGAAGGGGCTCCAAGGTCTCCCCGGAGCCTTCTCTTCTCCAGGCTGAACCTCCTCACCTCTCTCAGCCCCCCCTCCCAGCAGAGGGGCTCCAGCCCTCCCAGCATCTCCGGGGCCTCCTCTGGCCCCACTTCAACAAGAACATCCAACCTTCTCTTGTGAGAAAGCATCTCAGAAACTGGACTAGGTAGCATTCATCCCACTGTTGAATTGCCTTATCCAATTTTTTGACCATTGGTGGTGGTTCCTGATCTGCCTGTGCTTGGGCACTGTGAATTCCTTTGCAGGCTAGTGGTATTTTGCTTTGTGATGTCCAAGAGAACGAAGTACACCAAAGAGAACCAACACCACTAAAACATTTTCTGGACCTCCACAACCTCTGTATAGAGATGATCACCACATTTCACACTCAGATGAGTCCCAGTCCCACAAGCACTCAAATGTTTCTTTCAGGGACTGCCAAAGAGGCCCACAGCGAGGTTCTCTGGAGCCTGCCAGTATCTCTTCCAAACTAACAAGCGAGAAGCATCACACCCAACACAGCCCCTTTCCCTTGGCTGATATTACTGCTCTTGATTAAAAAGTCATATACTGATTCTTCTTCAGGGAGAGGGGAAAAGATTTATATTTATAGTCAAGAAGAGGGATTTTTAAGCTGCAGCACAGGTAGTTTGTCAGATGGAGATCCCTATGGTCCCTATGACAGTTAGCAATGGCTTATGATTCACAAAACACCTCCTGGTATCACACTCCTCACAGCAGCACCAAAGTTACGGTACTAAACGTGTCGTTAGGATCCTGGAGTGGACTCTGGGTCACTGGTTTTAAGGCATTACAAGGCTGAATTATGGAAGCAATTGATTCTCAGACAAAACACTGCCCCTAACTCCCAGTTTGTGTCTCACCTGGCTGCTTATCCCAGTGGCGATGTCTCCCACCTTCGTCCTGTGGAAGTCCCTGATGTGTAGATTTTCTCCACTTAGCAACTGGATCTGGATTTTCACTCCTGGAACGCACAAGAGAAGTCATTACCTCCTGCTGGAGCCACAACAATTTCACAGTCCAGCACAGAAACACTGACTAGCAATGCACATATCTCAGAAAACTCGTTTTCGTCATTAAGCATTTCATTTATGTAGGTCTCTCTCTGAGCATGGAGTCTGGGTGAAGACAACGATGACTCACAGAGCAGAGCTGGATTTAGCAAGAAAGCAGCTGAAGGGACGCACTGATTTGCACAACATGCCCTCAAAACGACTTTGTAGACATTTATGGTTATAAAGCATATGTTGTGGCACATGGCAGTTGCACGAGGCGAGGCACACAAAGCTGAACCAGACCCTGTGTGTTCAGGAACTTCTCTTGTTACTGGACCATAGAGCCTTAAGTGCCCTCCACCCAGCTACGGCTGGGGCAGACTTGGCCTCTCCACAACCCACGTGCTTTTAGGAGGGTCTGAGCTGGCACAGCAAATGAAGGATAAGAAGAACTCAAGGACTCCATATCCCAGACCATCTAGATATTGGAAAAAAAACCCAACCTGATCATTTATCCAAACTTCAGAAGTTCAGACTCACCATTGAAGTAGCTGGGAGTGTCCGTGTGCCGACTGCGGTTCAGCAGGTTGTTCCAGCTGAAGCTCTGTCCATCTGCCTGGCTGTTCCAGGAATGAATCCCAGAGCTCATAGTGTCCCTCAAGCTGTGAGAAGCCTTCATGGAGTTCTGCAGAAATAAGGAGGAGTTTGTCAAAGGCTCCTAGACAAAGGGAACTTGCGTAGCATGAACATTAAAATAACCTCAAGAAGAAAAAAGTAGAAATCCACAGGGATCTAGGCTGGGCCTTGAGTTCTTCAACAATTACCTGCCATCTAGAAAAGGGGATGAATAGCAATGTGCGCAGACAGAATAAGATATTCTCAACAGCCAAATCAATCAGCTGAAGAGCTGGATGAGGGGAAAAAAAGGGGTTTTATCATATTTAGTGACAGGAGAATAAAGCATCAGTTAAAATTCTAATGGCAATAAGTGACAAGTAAGAGCCAGGAAGAACAGTTAACTGTACATGAACAACTATGGACCCTACATCGCTGTAGGAAAAGCTTATTCTACCTCAGGGTCACAGAAGGGCAATCTGAGAACATCAGCATAGTGGTAAGCACCAGTCAAAAGTCAAATTAAACACTAGGGTTACATATTAAGGAAAAAAAAAAAACCAAAATCAGAAGCAGAGTCACATCCCACACTGCATCCCATGCTGTGTCCAGAGCTAAACTGCTGCACAGAACTCTGCTCAGTCCTCCTTGAAAAGCATTAGAAGGCTGAGAAGAGGAACAGAAATAGGAAGCAAAGATGATCAGAGTCAGAAATGACTCCTGTAGATGGCAGGCTACGCAATTCTGGACTCTATGTCTCTGAAAACAATGACTGAAGGGCGTCCGTCCCTCCCTGGTTCAACAAGGCTTATTTAGTGTTTCTCACCGATATTCCCTACCTTAGGAACACCAGAGACAGAGCAAACAAAATTAATTAAACTTAGTATTTAAGTAACTTAGACTATGTAAGTCATTATAAAGGAAGTTCATGGAGAACAGAACCTTAGGTTGCGAATGAATATCCAAGATTAGGGTCTCTGTTCTCCTGGTCTTTCCCCAAACACCCCTTTAGTGGCCACTGCCAGGAAGAAGACCCTGGGCTGCACCACTGCTTGTTTGACTTGCTCCAGCTCCTGTGCTCATCACTGCTGCTTCAAGCTCCTTTCTTCTGCACAGACATGGTCAAGGTGACTGAGATTTTCCATGTCCTCACACTTGCTGTGAGTGTACAGCACAGGGGAGCAACCAGGGGAACGGGGTCCACACTGGACACTAAGCTAAAGAACCACCAGAGCCCCCAGTAGCCCACTATCCAAGAGCAACGATGTCTTCCCAAGGTACCTCCCAGCAAACTGGGTGTCAAAAGGCAGCAATGAAGTGAGAAACTCCAGATGTCCACTGGGCACAGCTTCCAGTTTCCCAGAGGTGGTTCCCCGCCACCCCCCAGGAACGGGGCTGGCCCCCACTCACCTTCTCACTGGCATCTGAGACAAAGGGGCTGTCGATGCTGAGACAGGAAAGCATTTGTTCTTGCTCTTCCAGCGAGTAAGGCTGGGAAAGGCTGTTCAAAAACAGTTCTGCAAGCAAAAGGGAACAGAAGGAAGACATTTCCAGCGATTCCTTTCATGCCTCCCTGCTCTAATCACTGTTATTGCAATTAATAGCCAAAGCTGCTTCAGCATTATCTAACAAACATTGATATTAGTGTCTGCAAAACACACGATGCACAACTCCTCTGCTAAGCAGAGGCTACTGCTACCCCTGAAAATAGGGAAACTGAGCCAGAACAGACAGACAGACTGTGCAATGACATGCAAAATGCCAGAGGTGGGACCAGCACCCAGAATTTCCCAGTTCCTGCCCATTATGTCACCGATCAGTCTTCCCTCTGGATCCACCCACACCATCCCCAGGGAAAGGCCAAACTGTACTTGGCTCCTGCAGTAACATGTGCTGATAACATCCTGACCTGACAAGGCTGCTGAAGATCCAAAGCCACTAGAGAAGAAAACTGGCCCTCAGCAACCCCCAAAATGCCATTCCTCAGTTCTGGGACACCAGTTACACTTCAAGAGACTGGTTTCCTAGCCTTAAGTTTTCAATTCATTTACAAAGACTAGAAAATATGGGATAAAAAAAGGGAAAGGCCAAGTTATACTGGGGCAATGGAACTGCACTGTCACTTCACCAATTTTCACCCTGAACTTACAGCTGGTTTTCAAACCCTGGATTGCTGCTGGTAATCAAACTCCTTGGCTGGTGGCTACAGGTTTTCCATTGCCCAGAATTCAACAGCTGCAGACTGATATGGCTTCTTTTGACATCTCCCATCCAACAGGCTTATCCCTTTATTAAAAGAATTATGTTTGAAAATCTAAAATGTCAGATGAAGTTGGTATGGCAGACACTACGTGGTGCATATAACAACAGTCTGAAATTGGGTGTTTTTTGGGAGGTTCCTGCACCTCTCGCAGAAGTTTGCTCCACTCTTCAGAAAGTGGGAGAAAACCCTGACCGCTACCTTCGTGGCATATTTAATTGGTTAAGAGCTACTGGTTTTGGTAATTTATAGGCTGAGCAATTTGTGTAACGAGAGAGGAACTATGAACAAAATGACATCCAAGCTCAAAACCCAGAAATAACTGTCAAGAGGCCAAAAGAAAGCAGCTGTATTTTTATCATGCTCTGAAGCAGAAGCTGAATTCCCTGCATAGCACATCCCTTACCTATTTCCAGCTGCTGAAGCTCTTGCTCTGAAATGGTTGTTGCTTTCTCCACGTGGCCACAGCTCTTCAGAGGGAGAGGGGTTGAGGACAGAGGTGGAGGATCCCAGGTCTCAGGTAACTCCTTGCAGGCGTTCCAAGGGGTCCCCTCCACCTCCTCCGTTTGCTCCAGAGATGGAGGGGGTGGTGGGACCGGGCTTGCACCAGAAACCTTGACTGCCAATTTTTGGTGAGAACCTGTCTCAGAAACTGGGCTCACTGTGGGGGACAGGGACGTTTGTGGATTGTTTTCTTTGTTCAAAGATAAATGTCTAGGCTCTCGGTATTCGCCTTTCCAGGGGCTTGTCACGCCTCCCACTACAAAAACAAAAAGCATACAAACATTATCAAATAAGAAAAAAAAAAAAAGGTAAAAGTTTTCCTTCACAATAAGAGTTCTCTGAGCAACCTGGTGTGGTGGGAGGTGTCCCTGCCCAGGGCAGAGGGGTTGGAACTCTATGATCTTTAAGGTCCCTTCCAACTCTAACCTTTCCACGATTCTATGAATTTCTGAACTGTATCTCCCTGTAAAATGCCCAGCTCCTTCAAAAGAAACCCAGATCACCTCTACGAATTCTTGCTGTGTTACAGAACCTGTCAGAAGGATGAAGCTGAAATAAATTATGGGCAGTCTTAGAGGCAAGGCTGGCCCAGAAGCGTGAGTTACAGCTCAGGATGCAATCAACCTCTGCTTTCAGTTTTGCTGCACGCCAGGCTCCAGCTCGCTGGCTGCAGTTGATGCTTCAGCTGAGTACAGCCACAGCACACACCTTCATAAACCCACACAAGGCACAGCATCGTCTGCTTTGAGCAGAGAAGGAAGAAAGAGCATGTGACAACACACAGGAAATTTTCATTTCTTTGGGCGAGAAACACCCGGCTGCGGGCAAAAGCCATCAGCTCAAAAATATACAGCAGTGCTGAGGCCTGAGCAAAGGACACACTGAACAGCAAAACATGCTGCTGCTTCCCTACAGGACCACTCCGACACAACTAGCCACGGGCCACTTCCCCACTGCGGATAAAAAGCTTTAGATACAGGACATTTCTACCTTCTTCAAGCGCCACGCTGGTCTTAGTTTTAAGTTCAGAGGCAGATGCTCTCTGAACTGGCTCCTTCTCCAGGCCCATTTTAATAATCTCGGCAGTGAGAGGGTTGCAGGAAGGTGGAATTTCCCTCAGAGGAGGTGGCTCTTTAGCTATCTGTGTAACAAACAGGAAGCGAAAGAGGTTAGACCAGAGAGGCTTCGTTTGATTTCAGAAAGGTCCTTCCCACCCCGAGAGCGTTTCCAACCGAAATTACAGCATTAAATGAGAGACCTGAGCAGTAATTTTATCACAGCAGAACGGCTGAAAAGTCACACCCAAGTCATGAGCAGGACAGGAAAGAAACCCCCACTACGTGTGATACACAGCAGTCTGAGAGGCGTAAGAAATTATCAGCTGCCAAGGCAAGGTTGGCATCACCTTAGATAACAGATTTCCTGAAATGATTGCTCTCTAGTTAGGCATAATGAGATTTTATGGGCTTACGTAGCTTTTCCTGGGGAAATCTTGGGTCACTCACCTTCAGACAGAGCGGGTGATTGTAATACTGGGTCCAAGGGTGGCACCCGTTGAGCATGTGCAGCATCATGCAGCAGCTGCTCCAGACGTCCACCTTGGAGTCACAGCGCTTGCCCATCACCACCTCCGGGGCCATGTGAGTCTCTGTGCCAGGCACGTAGTTCCCTGAAAGCATTCAGGTGAAAACTCACTGCACGTAAAGCAGAGAATTGCTCCAATGCAACTGCTGGGAAGCCTAAGGCAGCCTCTTTTCAGTTAAAGTGAGAAACAAGTCCCTTCAACCCAAACAGCAGCACTGTGTGCTCTTATAAGCTGTTCAGAAGCTACATCTCCAGATCGATCTCGTCTCTTACGCACAAAAGAGGTGTTACATTCCCCTTTCCAAGCAAATTTGGGAGGCAAAACATGACACTCCATTGGTGAGCTCGGCCATAGAAAACATATCCTTCTCTTTCAATGGGTGCATTAAGAAGCACTGTAAAGTTTAACCGCCCCAAAATTCAGTGAGGAATTTAGCTTTGGTGGAGGTCAGGACTCCTCCCTGGCTGTTCTGTGAGGTTAAGTGACAAGTCAGAGATAGATTTTTAAGTTTCAATGTGGTTTCTTTCAGGGACAAAACACCCAACGCAGTATGCAGGCACAGTCTCACAAAGAATACAACAGCCTCCTCGACTGGGAGCTGAGGACCACCTTCCATCCTTCAGGTCATGCTAGGTGTCAGTGGGATACATCACAGTAATATCAATAAATATGACACTACGAGCAACGTTAAGCCTGGAAAATACAGTTGCTTGCAAATGAGCCGTATGTAAATGTTCAAAGAGAAAGAATGAGTCAGTAGGGCAATTCTCTAGAATGGCAGCAGCAAACCCTTACCTGTGACCAAGCACTTTCCCAGGCCGTCCGGATGCAGGTGAGCGGAGTGACCGAAGTCACACAGGAGGGCCCTGCTCCCATCATCAGACAAGAGCACGTTCTCCGCTGCCAATGAGAGGTTTTTAATTAAGTCTCCTTTGTTACTGAGATGGAAAAAAGCCAAAAGCCCACAGAACTGCAGTTTTTTGAGCCCAAACCAAGGTCTATTACTCCTATGGCGTGTCCCTGGCTTAAGTAATTACACAGCTATAATTATCTCTATTTATAAACTACCAATTATCTGTCCTGGAGATTTCTCTACCCCAGTGGCGGGGCAGCCTGGGCAAACAGCCTGCCAGAGCCACCAGATGACAAAAAGAAAGAGGTGACAAATATGGTATTTGCACTGGCCCAGGTTGCCCAGAGAAGCTGTGAAGAGGTGACAAATATGATATTTGCACTGGCCCAGGTTGGCCAGAGAAGCTGTGGCTGCCCCATCCCTGGAGGGGTTCAAGTCCAGGTTGGAGGGGGCTTGGAGCAACCTGGTGTGGTGGGAGGTGTCCCTGCCCAGGGCAGGGGGTGGCACTGGGGGGGCTTTAAGGTTCCTTCCAACCCAAACCAGTCTACAAGCTGGTTTGGGTTGGAAGGGTTGGTCTATGAGTTGGTTGGGATTTGGTCTACGAGCTCAAGCTCTTTAGAACCAAGTTAAGCTCTAATCTCAAATGCAGAGCTGAAAATCAAGTAAATAACCTTCTGACACTCAGTAACTTAATCACCAAGCAGTTTGGCTTTCGTAAGAAAAAGGGAAGAAGAAGGTATCTTAAGTACCATCCTACCTTTTACATCTCCATGGAGAATGTTTTGAGCATGAAGATACTCCAAGCCCTCCAACGCCTGGCCCAAATAACTGAGGGCTCTGTCCTCTGGCAGGCAGCCACTCTGTTTAATTAGCTGACCTAGTGAGCCACCTAGAAAGGAATCCAGAGAGTCCACATTAGCTTATCTTTAAAGTCTTCCCAGCATCATTAGCATTTCTCGTTGTTTCTGATGAAGAAATGAGAACTGCCAGGTCTGACAGCCCTTATCTTCCACGTGTGGGTCTGGTTCTTCTGTTTATTCCCAGAGTTCCTGCTGCCCACCAAAACTGGCCTCTTTCATGAAAAAAAAGCAGTCAGCTTAACGGCATTGCTTTGTATCAAAAGCAACTCCTCTGTGATCAGATCAGACATTTCCAGGTGCTACTGATCACCAGCTGATCCTGCACAGGCTGCAATTTCCATGGTCCTGGCTGGAAAAAGAGCATCAGGCAACGGAAGCATCTAACTTTGCTTTGCAACATCCCCTTTTCCAACAAAATGTGCCATGCAAATAAACATGAAAGCAAAAACCAGCACCAGGTATGTGTTTTAGTGGGAATTTGCAGCTGCTGTTCAAGAGATGCACATCCTTGAACTGGCGTGAGGCAGGACTGGAAACCATTCCCCCCCAAGAAAGCCCACACCAGCAGGGGTTACACATACCTATCCCAACCCACTCAGGAATTAACGCTAGGAACACTCTGGATACACCAAAGAATTAACAGATTTAAAAGCGGGGCAGGAGGAAGAGGAGCTCAATGTCCACTGCATTCAGCAGTTACAATGGTGCTTCCATTGGGGTTCCCTTCTCACCCTCCATCAGCTTCATGAAGATGGTCACCCAAGGTCCCTCCTTCACAGCTCCGTACAAGGGGACAACTTTAGGACTTGTTATCGCAGCGCACGTCGTCAGCTCCTCTGCACGGAAGTGGTCAACTTGCACCTGGAGAAACAAAGAAGCAGCAGAGAACAAATTTTGTGACAAATCCAAATAGAACTGTCCCCCCTGATGCCTGGGTCAGTGTCCCACAGTGTTTAACAGCGGAGGGACAGGGATAACTGTCATTAACAGAAATTAGTGGGTGCAGCAATAAGTGGAAACGCTCAGAACGATTTTGAACAAGGACAATGAGAGTCCCTAAATCCTCAGTGTCTGAATAAAGATTTGCCACAAAAAATGCCAGGCTGCAACACGTCCAGCTTATGGCCAAGTACTGGTAATCTTCAGGAGGAAGGTAATTTGTGCCTCAGTTAAAAAGATAATACTGACAACTCACCCATTCTGCTTTCATGAAAGAAGAAAAGAAAATAATATCTAGGGATTGTGCAGTACTTGGCAAAAATGAAACCCACCCAAAACAGGAGGGAGTATGAAGCATGGCCACAAGCAGTGATCGATACTTTCACCCTTTTAGGTGGTACTGAGCCTATGGCCACAAGTAGTGATCAATACTTTCACCCTTTTAGGTGGTACTGAGCCTGCACAGAAAAATAGTGAATAGAGCTTCTCTTTAACCAAGTTCAGCCAAACAAAACACAACAAGAATTTGCTAAAGACCAGAAGGAAAACATGAGTCATTAAGATTCTGGTGGGAAAAGGATGTATCATGTTTCTTCACTGTCAGCAATCCAGCTATAGCTAGTTTTCTTTAATCTCAAGAATTTGGAGAGCAGGTGCTTACACCACCAAGTATGGTGAAAGAAGGTCAGGCAGTCCCCTGCTAGCACAGGCAGGCAGCAGCAATTCCAGACAGTTACTGATGTCAAACAAAATCCATCCTAGTTAAGCATTCAACTAGCACGTTAGAAGCCCCTGGTTAAAGAGTTTGGTGTGAAATGATGTATTTCTGGTCTACAGAATTATCTTTTGAAATTCTCCAGCAATTAGGAAAAAAAAGTAAGTGATATTTTGAAAGACTGCAGCTTCTCCTACTCTAATGTCTGTCTTTTCAGCACCACCACCTGAAAATATACACTAGCAGCAGCTACTTCTACAAAATATGAAATAGGTAATAAATTTATGTAGTTACATGCTGTTGGAAAACAAGCTGGTCACATTGCCCCAAAATTCTATATCTAAAATGTGAGGATGCAGAATAGGAATTAATTTTCTACATACTTTAAATACCCTTCTTCTTTACAGCTGATAAATTAAATGGTTAAAAAACTGGACAAGCTGCCTTAGTCTTGCCACGTACATCTTTCCACCAGGCCATACATCAAGTTGAAACCAATGTAAAGAAGAAAAAGCAAGCATTTTAAATTGAAAAATGCCACTTCCAATTCTTTTTGCATATAATAGGTCTGTACTCAAGACAAGTGCTTCCCACACACTTGTTGAAGTTTTTTTTATTGGAGTAATGGGAGAAACAGCAGTTCAGAGAGGTGGTGGAACTATTCAAGTGTTAAGTTCGCTTCCCACACACTTGTTGAAGTTTTTTTATTGGAGTAATGGGAGAAAGCAGTTCAGAGAGGTGGTGGAACTATTCAAGTGTTAAGTTCAAACAAAATAGGTTTATATTCTCATCATCTACTTCCATCATCACTCAGCCTTCACCTCTGAGCTCCCCCATGGCTGCCTACAAATTAATACCCTGACTCAAGTCCCATTCTACACGCTTCATACACCGTATGACAATGGCATATCTTGATGCACAATAGATTATTCTGCCAGCTTCTGGAAAAACACACATCCTTTGCTGCATCTGTAGCAGAATCCCCTCATTACAACGTGCCAGTATCGCATGTGACACTCAGTGAACAGACAAAAGCTCTCTCTGTTTTAAGTGCCTACAGACTGCCTAATTTTTTTTCCTACTTTATTGCTTTTTCACCAGAGAAGCACCTGCCATGTCACCATTTACACCAGAGGTGTTTTAAGAGGAGAACAGTTAGATAAGCAGACAGCTCATGCAGCCGCTTCTCCCCCGCAGTCCTCAGGAACACTTTTACAATCTCTGCCATCTCCACGCTCAGCCTGTCTCAGCACAGACCCAACACACCTCGTACCACCCTTTGAAGGCCAAAGGAACCTATTTCTGCCTGCTAAGCACAGACAGGTTCTCCTCCTCCTCCTCTCTGTGCCATCACCTTGAAGTTTCTCCTTGGACATAACCAGAGCAGCCTTTCACTGTAACTGTACAATAAGGTACCTACGGTCCATGGAAGTGGAAAAGCAAGGCTTTTTCTCTGTGCCCCCGCTATTTCTACACATAATTACCTTTTTGGCAGCACACTGGAACCCCGTCTGTTTGTCCTCTATTTTGTAGACTTCTCCAAAAGAGCCAACGCCCAAAGAACCGTGACACTTGGTCCAATGAACCTCTTCTCGGTACTCGTAATCCACCGGCTTTAGTTTCTGGAAGTTAAAAAAAAAATCAGAAAACAAGATGAAGCAAGGTAAGAAACACTGAACTGTCGAGCTCCACAGAGAGAGACCCACATCTTCAGAAAAAGCACACTGATAGACACCACTGCACCTCCCGAAGTCCCTGTATGAAATCATTTCTGTCACAGGCTTGAGATGATCAATACGGGAGGACCTACTTGATTTCTGGGGGCTCTTATCTAAACGAATGTTGTAAAGAAAGGCTGCCAGCACTTGGATAGCTTTGGAGCTCCACACTACTCCCTTCACATGCAGGACATAACTGCAAAGCTAAATCCTACAAACAAAACAAGATTCATGTGACTAAATGTAGACATTTATGTGGGAGATAAACCTTTTTGATCGCCAGTAGACTGAGATCTGCCTTAGGTCTCAGTGTAAATATGTTCAGGCAGGTAAGTGACACCCTGAACTCCAGTGACAATACCGACAGGGTCACACTGATTCCAGAGAAGAGTCCTCCAGGAGGAGTTGAAGGTGGCAAGAGAGAACTCAATTCAGAAGAAATGAATCATGCCTCTCAGATTTACATGCAGTTGCTGGCTTCCTACCAGGGGCAGCAGACACGCTATTTTGCACCTTCACCATCTACACGTCCCTGGTTTCTGTCTGTGACACAGTCCAGGTCATCTACAGCCAATAAAATACTGCAGCCTCTTCACCTGCATGGACTGGGTTCTGTCACAGCCAGACACAGAAGGGATGTTTGAAGACTGACTAAGCACAGGAGCACTTCTCCCAGACAAGCAGGCATATTTTGTGAATGAGCAAACAAATTAGAGCCACCAATCTCAGACAAGGCTTTATATCCTCCAAACCCTGCATCTTTAACTGGCAGTCTGCAAGCACAGCAAGAACCATTCAGAAAACGCAGTCTTTTCACAGAATGCAGATTATTATTATTATTATGGATGCAGATTATCTCTCATCTGAAGCCCAAGAGAAACTCTGCCTTCCACACCACTAGTGTGTAGGGTCAGAAGATCACCTCATTAAGCAGCACGCCTTCATTTTCATCTGCTTCATGAAACTGTTCCTTCGGGTCCAGACCACCTCCTCTCCACGTCTTGGCTAGGCTGGCTAAATGCTGGGGTTCACCAAGACTCACGCTCCCCTTCAAGACATCTGCTAAGTATTCTTCCACAGAAGTCTTGTCTGAACTGGTTTTCAAGGACTGGTTGACACATTTGGGGAAGCTATATTCTAAGTTCAGGCCTGATAAGCGATGCTCACTGTCTTGATAGTTGAGGTCACCGTGGAAGTAGGTCTCCAGAGCATGATGTTTCACGGCGTGGAGGGGACTGTCCGGATGTGGGAAGTGGGGGGGAAAGATGTTGAAGGGAAAAGGATGGAGAGTTTCAGGTTGTGGAACACTGTCCCTCTGATAGTGCGGTTTCCAAACATGATTAAGGCACTGAATAGGGCTTATCAGCTTGTGCAGTTCTGTTTTGTACTGGCTCCTCGGGGAGTGGAGTTTGCCCGTGGACAGAACCTTCTCAGGTTTCTCAAATGGCAGTGGATCATAGACCGAGTCCTTGTTAAATTCTGAATCCCAAAAACTGTTTCTGTAAAGAGTAGTTTGGTGTGATTCATCCTCCTAGAAAATGAAAAAAAAACAGAACAGCTGAGCAGGAACACAATACAGCCACCCAAAATCAGGAGGAGTTTGCAATACAGCCACCCCAAATCAGGAGGAGTTTGCAGGGGTCCAGGTGGTACAAAAGGAAGCTTAAGCACTCTCACCTGGACAGGAATTGGGGTGCAGCTCTCCTGTTCTGGAGTTCGGGGACCTCGCCTGCCAGCAGCCACCGTTTGCCCTTTCAGCTTGGATCTCTTCTTGCGACGTTTCTTTTTCGTCTTGCCGCGATGCCTCCCTCTCCAACAGGTAGGTGCCATCTTCCCCTCCGTCGCGTGGGCCACATTGTTAGGGATCTGATCGAGACTGTCCGACCGGCTATTGGAAACCAAAATGCATCAAGTCTCTTAGATCTGACGGTGAAAACACACCTCCAGTTAACAATTCTGACCCACCTTCTGAGATTTAAAGAACAGAGAACGATAACATGACTTCTTGCCTTCTAATATGGAGCATTCATAACTTCAATATCAAGGCACAACAGTATATCTGGCATTGTAAGAGAGAAATACAGGGGGTGTGAGCAGGAAGCAAAGCATTAAGGCTCAGCATTTGCAAACTCTGCAAGGAACAGCAAGACTAGATGGCAAAGTAGAGGGAAAAGCACTGAATGTCTCCAGGTTGCTTTGAGACAGTTTGTGTCCATAATTTATGGTGAACACAGAGGCTATGTGTAAATGCAATCTATTTTAAAAAATTGTTAAAATTAATAAAAGCGCTCATAATAGAAAGGGCTGCTCTATTTGTAAGAAAAATAGGCTTGGCACCAAAGAAAAGGGATGACTAAGTGCACTCAAACAAAATAGCTTCAAAAAGCCAAAATGTTCTGGCACGTAGAGCTCGATACTACAAGGTGAGTTCTGGGAACGCTCACATACCCAAACCAGCACCGGCCAGCACATCCACTGGGGGCTGAACAGGGGAACATTTGCCTCCCGTTAGTCAATACCAATCATAGTAGTTAGATTTTATTTTTTTTTAATCAAGTTGTAAGAGAAAACAGGATATTTGATCTTCAAATGAAGAAATCGTAATTGTTCTGTTGATCCACGTGGTGTATCATCCGCCCTTACTGATGAGTGATGCGGTTCACAGCCAGCAGTGCCCTCTCCATCTCTTCCTGCTGTTTCAGGGCACCACCGAGTGCTAAAAGGCCCAATAAGTAGAGTTCTAGGTGATGATATTGCTGCATTGCCTCAAACCTGAACATACAGCTGGGGTGTGTGCCACAGAAACCCTCTAAGAAAGGATTCACTCTGCGTTTCTTCAGCTGGTTCATGTGACAATGTCATGAAGCCAGTGGGCAACGTCAAGCCACTCACCTCCCTGGTGTCTGAAAGCTGCCAGGAGACTCACAGCACCCAATTCTATCTCCCAGTTACCCACTTCAGCCAGTGCTGGAGCTGCTTGATAAAGCTCCAGTACGTGCCCCACCACGAAGAAGTGCTTGCTCCCAAACGACTTCAGAAAAGCAAGACATAAAGCTCCAGCACGTGCCCCAGCAGGGCACACGTTCTTCACGAAGAAGTGGCTTGCTCCCAAACGACTTCAGAAAAGCAAGACCCAGGCTTCCATTTTTCTGTCGCAACCGCTACTCCCCCTTTGCCACTTTCAGCTTCTCTTCACGACTCTGTTTCTGTGGCTGATGCTGTCATTAAGCAAAGGTTCTTCTCTCATCCCCTGTTTGCAACCACTACTCCCCTTTGCCACTTTCAGCTTCTCTTCACAACTCTGTTTCTGTGGCTGTTGCTGTCATTAAGCAAAGGTTCTTCTCTCATCCCCTGTTGTTTATCCTCGCCCCCCTCCCCCCCCGAAACGAAGCGGTTCCTTTTTCTCAGGACTACTTCTAGCAGCAGCCTAAGTTTCCCACAACTTTTGGTGTAACAAGGTTTCAAAAGCATCAGGACAGTTCAGTTCAAGGAGACTGAAAACCTTTCCTTGGATGCTTCTACTTCAAGGCCAAGAACCTCAAAAAGGGACTCAGTCATTCCAAAACAAATTCAACAACCCAGAAATAGAGGTAGAAGACAATCAGCAGGCATTGACAATACGACAACGCAAGGTGTTCCGAGTGGTTTGTGCTTAAACTTGCATTTTCTCCTAACACAAAAAGGTTTTGAGGAAGATGTTTGGGGAAAGACACGCTCTTCCTGAGCCTCAGACAGAAAAACTAATCCAAACAGGAGTGCTTATGGAAAAAATAGTGTAAGCGCAGCGTAAGAGCCAGGGTGATTTGGAACAAGTCAGCACAGACAACAGCGAAGGTGGGTGTTCACACCAAGGAGTCTCTCACCTGTAACGCTTACTATGAGCAATAAAGGACCTCTCTGATAAGGTGGGGCTGAACTCCTGACTGTTTTCACCTGCATGAAAGAAAACAGGATCATCGCACGTCTTCAAGATCAGGCAAAGCCTCTCCTGGTAACAACTGGACTAAGACACAACTCTACCAACTTGCTAAAACCAAACAGTGATCCAGGCAAATCACCACACGGTCGTGCCACAATCACCCACACCTCCTTCCTGCCCCAGCATGAGCTGGCTTTTCAGCACCGCAATCTCCTGATCCCCCAGCTCTTTCCCACCTGACAGCTTTGGTTTGGTTTTCTTCTCTTTTCCCCCCGCTCTTTTAAAACACCTTTCAGAAGTCAGAGGCAAGAACAGATGACCCAGCAGGACACAAGTTCATAGGCAAAGCAGCTGGGTGCAAGGGCCACATGCTATTCTGTTATTTATGCTTTATTCAGTAGATGCTGCCACATTATTAGGAGATTTCATGAGCTTCCTAAATAGAGACTGGGATGTGTCACCAACTCCACCCTACTTGGGATTACAAATAGATTTCAGCTCAGCTCTCCAGGAGTGCAAAGCGAGTGAAATCTCATCCCGCCCCGCACATTCCTTTTCCTCAATGAAGAGCAGACCGCCCTGCTACTTACATTCTGCTTGGGCAATAATAGAAATTGATGCACAGCCTCCTTCTGTTTCTTCTTTTGCTGTTCCTTTGGTGATTACATCACTCAGGATTTTCCACTGACTGTGAAAGATGACCTTCTTCGAGTCTTCTACTTTGCAAACGCTGCTCTGCTTTTCACTCACTGTCTCATTCAGCCCCTTCGTAGGTGTGAGCTCCTTCTTGTGCTTGACAGCTGGATCAGGAGCTCCTTGGGATGTAATGCCCATCACTGCCATTTCACAGGTTCAGAGAGTCACTGAGTAAGAACAAAAAAAAAAAAACCACCAAGAAAAACACTTGTCAAAATACTTAACTTTGCAGGCAGAAGCAGCTTCAAGTTCCTGAGAAACAGGAGGCTGCTGGAGGTTATCAGATCACTAAATCATTTAAACCAAATCAAGGTCCTACCCAAGCTCTGAGCATGGAGCTAAAAAGGAACCCAAGACTGCCAGCTCTCCACCCCTGATTTGTGCCACCAAAGAGCCGAAAAATCAACGCTGTTCTCAGTACTAAAAATATGAGACCACACAGGTTTCACAGGGAAATTTATTTCTTGGTATATTCCCTTAGCTTAAACAGAAACAGTGAAACCATAAAGAAGAGGGAACTCTCGTATCACTAAACAGGAAGAATATTCACTGAATTAAAAAAAAAAGAAAAAAAGAGAAGACATGAAAGATTTTCTCCTAGAGTGCAGCCAGGAGAAATTATGTTGTGCTCTCGCACTACATAAAATGGCCATAAAATCCTGCTAATTACTTTCCTCCTCACACTCAGTCACCCTCAAATCCATTTCTCATTTTCCTTTCCAATGAAACAAGGCTGGGCACCCAGCCTGCCCGTACACAGCTCCTCCCCCGCTCCCCTTCCTTCCCCTTCACCACTGACAACTTTTTGAAATACTCGGTCGAGCCCGACAAAAGCAGACCTCTCAGGGTGTGTGGGATTAATGGAAGCTGGTGGTGGAGAGAGGACAGTGAGGGTGCTGGAAAAGCCGATTCCCTGGGCTTGGCAGCAGCTGGCGAGTCAATCAGCGGGGCTGCTGGCTGACCAGTTAGTGCAAATGTAGCTCCCAACAAGTCCCAGCACATGCCACATCTTGGCCAGTTGGCAGCACAGGAGGAGGTGGAAGGGAGCCAGGGGTGGAAAGGGAGAAGCAGGGAGAAGCATGGAAGCAAGGCATCGCGGGACGGGACAGGGGTGTATTGTGGGGTGGAAATAGGAACGTGGGGAGTTAGGAGTTCCTACAACCACACTGAGCACAAATCCACAGGACCTAACAGCTTGGGTTTAGCCCCTGATCCCCTCACCCTGGATTCTGGGGAAGTTAAACCAGGTTTTTTCTAATGTTTCAAACCAGAATATGCTCTACTGTCCCTTAACTGTAGAGGTCACTCTCACAGCTCAACTGCAAAATCTTAAACCAAACATTTCTGTCATTGAACAACCCATGAAAATTCAGAAGCCTCAGCAAACACATACAGGTGTTAAGTGCCATGAACCCAGCAGAAGAGGAGGAGGAGGGACATTTGAATGGCGGCCAGCAAAAACAAGGTCTCAGAACGATCACAGGAGCACACCTTCGAGGCTCATCAGTTTAAATCTACACCAACCAGGGTTGATTTTTTTTCTCTTTTCTTTCCTTTTTTGCCCTAGCCAGCAAAAACAAGGTCTTAGAACGTTCACAGGAGCACACCTTCGGGGCTCATCAGTTTAAATCTGCACCAACCAGGGTTGATTTTTTTCTCTTTTCTTTCCTTTTTTGCCCTGCCTTGAGCAGCTGCCAGGGGCAACGGGACACTTACTCTGACAGGCTCCTGGCAACGCAGGAATCAGTCAGGAAAACGACAAAACTAGTGGGTGTTCAGTGCCCAAAGGACCACCGAGGAAAGGGGAAGGGAGCTGTTTGGGAGCCAAGTGCATGAACCTTGGTGTGATGTGTAAATGAGTCACCTAACAACCTGGCAGGTAGACAGGGAAAGTCAACAATGACCACATTCAGCGGCTAAACAGAGAACAGCTGCTGTGCAAAAGAAGTGCTGATGACAGTATCCCACTCATTACACCCCAGCCCGCTCCCTCTCCCCTGCAGAAATTATGTCAAATCTCGGTGCTGTAAAATAATCCCTTGGAGCAACAGAAAGAGAGCCTGCCAGATGACTAACCCAAGCCACCGGTGACCAAACTGACAAGTTCAGAGCTATTTTTATCCTCACTCTCTCCTGATTTGCATTAACTCCGTCTCTCCTTGCCCTCCTCTCACCTTGAAGGACCTTCAAGCTCTGCAGCCCAAACCCATGCCCATTGCCAAAAATTACCTAATTCTACAAGTCACTCCTCAGCTTAGTTAAAAGACAACAAAGGGAGGGGAGAAGCAAAACTGCAAGTCCTTGTCGCCCTCTGAAATGGAAAAGAGTAACAAGGAAACATTACTGAGATTAAAGTCAACAAAGCACATACCTCACTTGCCGACTTAAAAAAAAATAAATAAAAAAAGAGGTAGTTATTGTAAGCAACGTTCTTGAACCCAGCAGCTGCCAGCGCTCAGACGGTTTAATGTGTGACTCAGGTCTACAAGGCTGTGTAGGCACAGAAGCTGCAAGCCCAGCCCAGTTTAACTGTTGCTGAACAATTTTCAGGCCCTTATAGGAATCAAAAACTCCACTATTTTTATGGTATGCACAACAGAGCGCAGTTGGCAGGAGCTATGATTAAATAAAATAAAATAATTTCCTAAGTATAGCTTCTCTTGAAGCTACATATTCAGAACTGAAAAGGCCAGAGGGGTGCAATCCAGAGAAGCCCAAAGCGTTCCTAAGCCCCGTTAGTTTGGATGTAGGTGCTCGGTCTCTGGGGCCCAGGCCCTTCCCAGGGAAGCTCCGGATAAAAGGGAGCCCTGGGAGCAGTAACTGGGTACCTGAGGTTCCACGGCAAGCCCACTCAGAACAGGATTTACCCACATGAGACATGCTGGAGCTGCGGTTTTGGCTGCTGATGTACTTGCCACCGCTCCAGGATGAGCACAGCTTCCTGTACAGACACAACTTACATACGTGCAACATCAGGAGCTTCACGTTGTCGAGCTGGAAGGGGGGTTGTTTCACACCCCAAACTGCTTCTCTGGTTTTCAAAACCTCCTCTCCCTCATCCAAGTCACTTAGATTCAACTGTAATTCCTGATTTTAATATCCCCGACTTTCTTCCCTCTGCAGACGTGTGTATGGGCTCATTATTTTCAAGGAAGAATGGGGAAGTCGGGTTAATGAGGCAGCAGATAAAAGTGAATATTACCCCCTAACCCACAATGGGCTTTTGCTCCTTATCTTCACTAAGGTTTTACACTCACCCCTGGTTAACTAATGTTAGTTCTCACTGCTGTAAAAAAGAAAGTGCGTTTTTACAGAACGAAAGCCCAAGAGGGTATCAGTTGTGTGGTGGAGGCACTGGTCTGTGCTCCTGTGAGAAACTAATAGACCAGAGAGGGTCATCTGAGACCTGTAGGGAGCCAGAATTAAGGAGACACTCAAACATTATTAATATAAGAGATACCATGTGCTTTCTGCTCCTTTAAAACCTCCTCCCCTCTCTAAACAAGCCCCTCTTTCAGCTCTTCCATCTCAACAGGAAGCTGTTTGTAGCAGGGACCTTAAAAAAACATATCTGTGTTTCATGAAGTTACTATGTATACAGAAAGAGAGACTCATAGCTGGAAAAAAGGAACCCAAATACCTCTCCAGCACTAAAACACTCTGCAGCACACCATAATACTGGGTGCTGCTTGGTCTGCCCGGGTCAGGTCCCCCTCACCTATGGCTCTTTGGAGAATTTCAGTTAACATTTTATGGAGTAGCCCTCAGATTTGGTTAAAACAGACTTTAAAAGAGCTTTAAAATATACATAAGGCTTCATAAGTCAGCTTCAAAGCCTGTAGATTTCCTCTCCCAGTCCGAGCATGAGTGCTCAGCAGCAGTTTCGCATTGACATTTAGTTTGAAGAAAAAAAAAAAGAAAAAAAGAAAAAAAAAATCATGTTGTCTCAGTGAGGTTTCCCACTTCCTTATTGAGAAGAGTTTTATGAACAATGCATTAACTCAGGTTAGCCTTCTCTTTTGCAGCTGCTACTGGTTTATTAAACAACACAACCAGCATTTTAGCAACGTTGCTTTGCTGATCCCTACAACGCAGCAACGGCTGGGAAGAGCCAGGAATTTCTGCATCACCAGAAAATGTCACCTGAGACAAGAACATACACCTTTTGGGGACCTTCCAGTCCTAACAAATGACAGTAGGTATTTGATAAGGAGCCAAATCTGCAGCCTAAAGAACTTATCCAGGGTATTAGCTATAAAAACATCACACACAGACACAAACCTTACCAAAAAGCAGGCGGATCACCAAAGGAAAAAAAAAAAAAGATGACAGTTTTAAAAAAAAAAAGAATCACGCTGATGATTTGGTTTGGGGCCCAAGGAGTAGATCTATAAGTACAACCCTTTCAAACCCCAGACACCACTTCCCTTTGCCCCTGTCCCCTCTCTGCTGGATGTTACTGCTGAGGTTCCTCGCCTGCCCGCGTTTTCAGATGAAACCGAAATTCAGCCGGTTCCGTTTTCGGCCATGTTAGTCTAAGGCATATTATTGTAGCATGGGCCTGGGGCGGTTATTTAAACAAGACAGCAAGGGAGCAGTTTCAATTTGTGTCAGAAGGGACTTAAAAAAAAAATAAAAAAAAAAAGTTGTAGCACTTGGCACACACCCCTACCTTAAAACGCACTTAATGCCACTTTAAATTAACATGGTTAAGAGGGGGAAAAAAAGACTTTCCTTGTGTATCTAAGGGTTCCAAAGTAAAAATAAATAGAATGCCTGACTGATTAAAATACCAGTGAGTCAGACCACCAGTTGCTATTCCAGGATGCTCAGTCTTCACCTCCTCTTCTTTAACCAGCGTTGGCCATGTGTCCAGAGAAGAGGCTCCTGCACGTTCCTGCCTGGTTCCCCGTGGATCATCACCCAGCACCGCTGCTCGCAGACCTACCTGAGCAGCACCAGGTAAAGGGAAACCTTCCCCCCAAACCACCCCGGAACTGCCCGTTTAAAGGATTTCACTATCAGCCTTATGTTCCTGAGCAAGTTACGTTACAAACGATAATAAGTATGTAAACACGTTCTTTAAAGTGGTTTGATAGTAAATACTTCAAAATCCTGTTTCAGCCCTTCGTACTGCTTACTGTAAACAGCAGGGTAATGAGCTTCAACTGCCTTTTTAGTTGCCAGACATTCGTACATTGCAATAGTTTGGTTACAAACTCTGTAGGAAAATATTTGACTGGGTTTAACCATCTTTCTAAAAGCATCTAAACACACCTATCCTCATTTCCTCAAATACAAGCTCCGGTACAACTCACTCCTCAACAATTCTTTTCATGTTATTCAACAAAGATATGAATAACACCCATTTGCTGGGAGTTTATAAAACATCACCACAACCCCATTCATTCGAAGAAGTGGCTAATTTTTCCAAACTGCTTTGCAAACAGAAAGAATCGGAACAAACTTCAACCCCTGGGGGTTTTGCTGTCAGGCCTGGCTCAGCTGCAAAAAGTGGCTAATTTTTCCAAACTGCTTTACAAACAGAAAGAATCAGAACAAACTTCAACCCCTAGGGGTTTTGCTGTCAGGCCTGGCTCAGCTGCTCTCCCAGGGCTCTCAGGACACCACTTAATGACATCCTGACTTTTAAGACCCACTTGTGGAGTGAAGCTATTTCCCAAAGTATAACAAGAGAGTATAATGAAGCAACTAAATGGACAACTTCCAACAATAGCCACGAACGCATATTAAAATCAATTCTGCCCAAGCAGGCAGGACTGAGTTTTCACTGGTTATTACTATACCTGGCTTGGCACCTTGAAATTTTCAGTCACATTTATCAAATGCCATGAAAGGCTACAAGCAAGCAGTAAGGCTGAAACGTTAGGCAAAACCAAAAGTTGAGGTAAATTCAGCATAGCTGGAAGCATTTCTATGTAATCTTAATTTACAATTGGTCCTGCAAATTTAATTATGATGATTTTATACTACAAAGTCGAAACATGAACTGCCCAGAGTAGTTTCTAACTGTCTGGCCTGAGCAAACCCCCGTAAGACAAACTCCCCCATTAGCTGCAGGAGAGAACTGCCTTTCAGGCAAGACAAGGCCAATATTATTCAGGGCCCTGGTGTCACTAAACTGTCCTCAGCAAAGCCCAGGTTCCTCCAGATTAAAGCCCCCCATGTCTAGCCCTCAGAGGCCTCCTTCTGGTACCCCCAAGCATCCTCTGGCTCTCCCTTCCCCAGCATCTCCAGACCTTCTCCTAACTCAGGTCTCTCTTACTCCGAGCCAGCTGCTCCTCTGGGAAACTGAGTGATTTTTCCACCTTCCAGACCTCTATCCCTCTGTCTCCTCTGACAGATCTGACTGACACTTGCCAGCAAACTTCAGAAGGGAAAGAAGGAAAGTTAAAGAGACAGCATGATCACATTTGCCTCCTCCCATAGAATAATAATTAGGCAGCTCATCACTGTTAAAACGAAAGCTCAGCTCTACTGTCCCACATCCAGCACTGAAACAGGAGTCAGGCAGACAGGGTTCATTAACTCCAGTGATGTTGGACCAGGTCCCACAAACCCCTTAGCTTTTGGGTTGTTATATGTTTGTTTGTTCCACTCCTCCTTCACAGCATGCTATACAAAGATTCACTCTCTTAAAGCAGTTAAAATTTAATAGTTAATAGCAAATGACTCATTCCAAAGGAATCTAGTGGCCGTGCCAGTAACAGATTTTAACTTAGTTAAACTGCAATAAAGCAGCACACTGCAGACACATATTTCAAAGCCCGATTCGATTATTCTTATCATTAAGGGCACAGCAGAGAAGGTGCGAGTTATTACTCAGAGCAGAGTTCTGAAAGCCAGCTGAAAAAAGAAATGTAGTCGTTGTTTATGGATGCCAGTTTCAGGCTGCTGCTGCTGCTTCTTACATGTGCAAAGCACCGAACACATGTTTCTAATGTAACCGATTAAAGGAGACAGGAAGCATCTGAGATCAACCACAGCAGCAACTTATTAATCAGCAAAGAAGCATTTTAACCTTTTGCCAGCAAAAAAAGAGTCGCGCCGAAGAGGAGCACTAGGGCTGGATGGAAGGGACAAGCAGAATTTAACCCAACTTCAGCTCTTCTTCAGCCGTATATTTTGATTCTCCTCCTCCTCCCCCCATCTCCGGGGCCAGGGACGCCTCTGGGAAGCGGCACCTCGCCCGGGCCAAGCTCTGAGCCTTCACCTCTGCTCTCCGGCGGCTGCAGCGGGAGCGGGACGGCCCCGGGGGGACTCGGGGGTGCGGAGGAGAGGAGCTTCCAAGAGGGAACGGAGCGGCCAGCTTTAACCGGTACCGCCGGGAGAGCGCCGGGCGCCCTGCGGGGATGGGGCGGGGAGCGGAGGGCAAGGGGAGCGGCGGCAGCCCGGCCCGTTAGGCGGGAGGTACCGCTCACAGCTCCCCGGTGCTCCCGGGGCCTTCCCCTCCCGCCGCAGCCGGGCTCCCTCACACCCTGAGGCGGCCGCGGAAGCGGGGCCGGCGGGCTCCCTCAGGCCCTTACTACGGCCGACGTTCTCCAGCGGCTCCCGCTTTCAACGCTTCCCGGCCCCACCGGTTCTCACCCCCACTGAGTTCCCGTCCCCCCAACGCTTCACCGGTGCCCCCCGGCTACCGGCCCCGCTCCTCACCTACCGCTGCGGCCCGGCGACACCTCAGGCCTCCTCAGCGGCGCCCCGCTCACTGACAGGCGGCGGCCTCGCCCCGCCCCCTCCCCTCCTCGCCCCGCCCTCTCCGCTCCCTCTCCACCAATCGCCGCGCCGCCTGAGGGAATGACCACGCCCCCCTTGCCCCGCCCCACGGGTTTCCCAGAAGTGGGCGGGGCTTCCTCCCAAGCCAGTTCCCCGCTTCCTCCCGGCGCCGCTGCCCTCCCCCCCCCCGCTTTGCGCGTGCGCCTTGAGGTGGGGGGGGCAGTGCGCAGGCGCGGGGGGGAGCGTCAAGGGCTTCAATCCTCCCCGGGCCCCGCCGCCTCAGGAAGGCCCTGAGGAAAGGCGCTGGTGTAAAGCCGTAGCAGCCGTTCTAGAGCTTTTTCTGAGAGAATTTAGGAAGATTTTCTTTATTTTTTTGGCTGGAAGGGTGTTGTTCAGTGACCATCCGGGCTGGTGTCAGGCACAGCGGGAGTAGGGAAGTCATCGTCGGTGAGGCCTCACCTCAATGGCTGTGTTCATTTCCAGGCCCCTCGCTGCAAGGAGGACATTGAGCTGCTGGAGTGTTGTCCAGAGGAGAGCCACCAAGCTGGTGAGGGGGCTGGAGAACAAGTCACACGAGGAGAGGCTGAGGGAATTGGGCATGTTGAGTTTGGAGGCTGAAGGGAGACCTCCTTGCCCTCTGCAGCTCCCTGAAAGGAGGGTGGAGAGAGATGGGGGTTGGCCTCTTCTCCCAAGGGAGTAACGACAGGAGCAGAGGAAATGGTCTGAAGTTGGGGCAGGGGAGGTTTAGATTAGATATTAGGAAGAATGACTTTACTAAGAGGGTGGTCAGGCACTGGAACAGCCTGCCCAGGGAGGTGGTGGAGTCACCATCCCTGGAGGGATTTAAGAACCGTGTAGATGGGGCACTTCAGGGCATGCTCTAGTGCCCGGGATTGTTGGTTTGTGTCTGTGGGTGGGTGTGGTGTGTTTTTGTGTGTGGTTTTCTTGGTGGGGTTTTTTTTTGGTGGTTGGATTCAATGGTTTCAAAGGCCCCTTCCAACCATTCTGTGATTCTGTAGGGGTGTATGGCTTCGAAAGAGGAGAGCTGTAGGAGCTGCCTCTTTCAGTTCTTAACAAATTAAACTGCCTCTGGCTCAAGAAACTGAGGCTTTTTATTCGGGTTTGGTTGGTTTTTTTCTTTCCCTGTGCTAAGACTCCTGTTACCTTTTACCAGCTGCAAGAAGGGATGTCTGCATCTGATGTCACAAGCTGTGTCAAGGCTATAGGAGAGGATTAGTCTTCATCGTCAGGTGCAATGGAAGTGACAAGAAGGATTTTAGTCCTGCTGAGGAGAAAGATTTTTGAGTAACGTTAAGTGTTTCAGTGGTGGTGAGAGCCTGGCCCAGGTTGGCCAGAGAAGCTGTGGCTGCCCCATCCCTGGAGGGGTTCAAGGGCAGGTTGGAGGGGGCTTGGAGCAACCTGGTGTGGTGGGAGGTGTCCCTGCCCAGGGCAGGGGGTGGCACTAGATGGCTTTTAAGGTCCCTTCCAGCCCAAACCATTCTGTGATTGTGCATTTGAAGCATTTGGATGTCATACAGTGGGGTAACAGGGTAACTAACCCCCCAGTGCTGTGCCATGAAGCCAGGGTACAAGAGCCTGGGGTTCCGTCACTTCTGTGCTTGTAAGGGCTGGTCCAGGCTCAGCACCACGTCTCCAGGCAAGAAAGGATGATATTTTTCATCAGGTTTCTGCAAAATCTGCTGCAGTCATAACTGGTGAACATCTCAAGATGTCTTTAAGGTTCCTCCGAATGCGTCCAGTGATTTGTGATAACTTTAGTAGTCTTTTTCCCCTCATTTAGTCTCTGATGTTCCCCAGTATGTGACAGTTTAATCTTAAGATTCTAATGTTCCCAATTAGTGTTAATCTTTGCTTTGACACTAAGGGTCAGTTTGGATAACTCCTGGCCCTTGCCTCAGAGAGCTCTAGGTGATGGAAAAGAAATAATTTCAGAATTGTTAAGAAATGACCCTGACACCTCTCTCTGGATTTGGACTCCTTGTGTGACACAAAACACGCGTTGCCCCTTGTGGGAGGATGACACACAGTTGTGGCAGAGTCTGCGTGTGATCACCACAGCAGCACCCTGTGTGTGAAATTCACAGCAGCAAGATCCATATCCCTCACCTTCAGGACAGGCTGGCTCCGTACAGGTGCCTCCTCTTTATGTAGTTTGGAGGGAACTTTTCAGTCCTGAGAGCTCTTTCCTGAGAGAATAGAGCTACACCATGTGGTACAAAACCAGAGTTAAACGAGCGTGTCACAGCAGGTCACTGTCATACGTGGTGTGTTAGAGTCAATGGGCTGTTCTGCAGGTTACTCCAATACTTCTGGAAATGATTAAAAGCGGAAATAGGAAATGATTAAAAGTGGAAATAGAAAATGCTGGGGGTGGGGATGCTGTCATCAGGTCAGCTCTCGCAGGGAGGGAGCTGATAATTGCAGGTGTTTTTCTGTCCTTCCTGGAAGAGCTGAGCCGTGGCCAGCTCAGGGTGGGGGGTATGGAGGGACCTGAGCTTCAGGAGCTTCAGGGAGGGGTTAATGTTCTGTGCTCCTGCTCTTGGGCAGTGTGAGAACCCAATGGGACCTAACAAGCAGCACGTGTTACGGTCGCAGAACCTGAGATCCACTCCATCTCTAACATTCCCAGAGTAAAGAGTCATCCTTTGTGTCCAAGCACTAGGAGAACCTCAAGGGAGGAAGCAGCTGTGGTAATGACTGGTCACAGCTTTTTCAACCTTTCTTGATAACTTCATACTCACCTAAAGAATGTGGGGTGACTGCTAGTCAAGATAAAGAACAATGAGAGAAATTTTTACAAGGCAATACTTTTCAGAAGTTGAAATAATTTGGCAGCAGTTCTGCTTTTACAAATCCGAGGGAGTCGTTGTTGGGTTATTTTTGCCAGAGTAGTTGAGGTGATCGTGATGTTGCTTTTTGAGGTATTTGTGACCTCGACATTTTTATCACAGTGGAAAGACGATCAAAAAAAACTGCTAACAAAATTTAGTGGACCTTAATACTCATTCTGTGGGTTTTGAACAAGCCACAGTTTCCGTTGAAGTTCCATTCTCTAATTGTTGAAGGCGGACAGGAGTTTGAGGGAGTTTGAGAAGCACACGTGGAACTTTGTTACAAGCCCACGTTTGATACCAAAATCCAGAATTACTCTGCTTTTCTTCTGTGGTTAAGTTATGTGAAATGACTCGATGGTCTCAATCAGCTTACTGGTAGAGGAGTTTGTAACTCTTGAAGCTGTGAAGGATGTCTTGAAAGCACGAACCAAGTGTAAATAATGCCATGGTCACTGCTCCATTAATCAGCAGCGTTCGTGGCGTGCAGTAACAGCTCAAAGATGTGACAAGTCCATTAGCTGGAAGTACCACGAGCACATAGTGATCTGTCAGACACCTCTCCAGCAGAAGGAGCGTGGTTGGGGTGGTGAGAACCCAACGTGTCCAACCCAGGGGGCAGAACCCACGGGGCTGGGGGACAGGCATTGCCCGCCCGACCTCGGCTGCTCTGCTGCTTCTCTGTACTCCCAGGGATGCTGTGCAGCCCAGCTCCGGTTTCTATTGTGGCAATAAAACCCACGGGTAGTTCTCAACGTGAGTACAAACGGAGCGAATGCAAATGTAACCATGTTCCTGTTTGTGTACATGGGTGTATCGGCCGCCCGATTTGGAAGCGTTAACACAAATAGCTGCGTTAATGATGGGTGTAAAAATATGCATAGCCCTTCCTTTGGGTGACCCAATAATGTCAAGACCTACTTCTGGGAATGGGTGCTGTGATTATGGTTACAGCTCAGAGAGCACAGTTAGTTTCACAAAAGCCTTTTTGTTCCTGCCCGGCTTCATTACGGTGATCTACTCTGGGACCGCTGATCAAAAAAAGCTTCAAACTTGGAGTTTTTGATCTGTTATCCCAGGTCTGGGGCTCGCTGCGTGTGTGAGCTATGAGCAGTGTGTTAAAAGTAGAGAGTTGTAAAGAACTTGAGCCAGGTGGGCCTTGGGCAGTGGGAGCTTCAGTCCAGATGTCCCCAGAGATGGGGACAGTTCGTACCACCCTGGCTGATCTTCAGCCCCATCCCACCAACCCAAGCTGGATTTTCTCGTGTTGCTCATCTTGGTTCAAGGTCTCCCCTTGAAAAGAGGGTCACCTCTTGTGTTGAATCATAGAATGGTCAGAGTTGGAAAGGACCTTAGAGATCATTGAGTTCCCCCAACCCTGCCCTGGGCAGGGACACCTCCCACCACACCAGGTTGCTCCAAGCCCCCTCCAACCTGCCCTTGAACCCCTCCAGGGATGGGGCAGCCACAGCTTCTCTGGCCAACCTGGGCCAGGCTCTCACCACCCTCCCCCCAAACAAGTTCTTCCCCACAGCTCAGCTCCATCTCCCCTCTTGCAGGGTCAAACCCTTCCCCTTCCTCCTAGGGCTCCCCTCCCTGATCCAGAGTCTCTCCCCATCTCTCCTGGAGCCCCTTGAGGGACTGGAAGGGGCTCCAAGGTCTCCCCGGAGCCTTCTCCAGGCTCTTTCCCCACAGGAAAGCATTTCTTCCCAATATCTAATCTAAATCTTCCCTCTTGAAGTTCGGTGTCCGGCTGTGGGCAGCTGTGCTGGATCACCTGTGGGTAACTTGGGGGTGCAGAGCCAGCTGGGTTGTCAGGAGAATGTTGTCCCCCTGAGCTCCATGCCTGCCTGGGGGTGACCCTGGGGGACAGAGGTGGACCTCCTGCGTAGGAAGAGCTCCTCCAGCAGGTAGGTGGTTGCCCAGGGAGGTGGTTGAGGCCCCATCCCTGGAGGTGTTCAAAAGCCGGGTTGATGTAGTGCTGGGAGGTCTGGTTTAGTGATGATGCTCCTTGTTTGTTGTGTGGGTGTCTATTTTTGTCAGTCAGGTTGACGGTTGGACAAGATGATCTTTGAGGTCCTTTCCAACCTGGAAGATTCTGTGATTCTGTGATTCTGTAGTGGGGTGAGGATGACAAGCGGTGCTCCGTCCTCCGGCGGGACACAGGATTGATGTGTCAGCAGCAGAAACGCTCCTGCAGCGTGGGAGAGGCCGGAGCTTTAAACCCGAGGTGACCGGGCTCAGACCCCCCTTGTTCTGCTGGGACATTTTGGAGCCAGAACGCGTAAAACGGGGTTCTCAGCTGGTTCGTTCTTCAGAACTTCAGCCTGAAGCAACTGGTTGAAAACTTCACCATTAAAAAGTTTCACTTCCCAAAGAGTGCTGTGCTATAAATACCCTGTGCAGTGGGATATGACATTTACTCCCACACGCAGACACAGCACACTTTGTGACTCGTGCGCTCCAGCCCTTAACCCTTCAGCTGGCTGGGAGCAAACACGAGGTGTGAACCCACCTCCGCTGCGGGACAGGCTCCGTGCAGCCTGTGAGAGGCTGTGGGGTGCCATGGAGTAAACGGGAGTAGTTTCGCACCTGAATTTGCTGCATTTAGTATGGAAAACCTCACTTTTCCAAGCCCTTTGGATGTGCCGTAGCAGAAATGTTGCCTTAGGAGTAACAGGGCTTTGTACACACTCTTATCGACACATCTCAGACTACTTTCCTGCCCAAACCAAAAGAAGTACTTAAGGTAGTTTGTTTTAACTTCCAGTTCTGCTACTGATTTATGATCCTTGACAAATTTCCTGGCTCCTTGGTTTCAGTTTTCAGTATCCCGACAGAGGATACTGCTTTTCTCTCATTCTTTACACGCTGTGTGTATCTATATATCTATATGTACTGGGAACTCAAGCAGTAGGCTCTGCCTTTGTAGGATGCATGGACTGAAGTGCTCAGGTGCTGATGTTTTATATCCTATATAAATAGATAAATATTCTCCCTCTACACACATATATCTTGATGGGAGTAGGTTTGTAATATCCCTTTCTCCTTCAGAAAGAGATGAAGACACCTAGATGGGCAGATTTAAAAATTAATGGGGCATCTTATCTCATCCTCTTGTGTAAGATAAATTCAAGCAAGCCCTGTATCACGGCCAGACGTGAACTTGAGCGAGGTTAGCAGGGTGGTTCCGTGCTGTCTTTGAGCCCTTAGAAGCCCTTAGTGATATAACATTGGCACAGGGCTTTTTCTGGTGTTAAAAGATGCCAGAAGAGGTCCGCAGAAATGAATCCTGAGGCTGGAAATAGGTTTTGTTATCTCACCGGGGTGGGAGATAAGGAAAACAAACAAATTTAGGCCCTTTGTGGAGTGGGTCTGAGGCTGATCCAGGTTACACAACTTTGAGTGAATGGCATATTCATGGCTTGTGTCCGTCAGAAATAACGAGCTGCCTCCACGGCTTGCAGAAGTTTTTCATCAGCTCTTCTGAATACCAAGCAGTTCCAATTAATCGGAGTTTGGCCCCTGCAGGGAATACGCTTCTGTACAGCTTCCTCTTATCTCTGCCAAAATATGATCAAATTGGCTTGTCTTTGTGAGCGAGTTCTGCTTTTTTGGCTCGGGTCTATCGTCAGGAAACACATGTCAGCGTTTTAACAGCTGCGTGTCCTGTTCAGAGCGAGCTCTCGGTCTGAGTCGGGCGCGTACGGAGCAGGGCTGGGGGGGAGCTATCGCTTGCTCATTTATGGGTAGGAATATCGAGTAAACATTGATTTTTGCCTCTCTGCTCTGGAGGTCATCTGAGGGTCTCAGCACTTCACCAACCGACTTCTGTGAAGCTGAGTCTTCATCAGATCCTTCTGCAGAGGCACCAGCGCTAGCGAATAAAAAGGAAAGATAAAAGCAAGATTATTAAAAGCAGCCTCTGGTTTTGGGTCCCGGCTGCTCAATTCGAGGAAATTTGAGTGTTTTTCTTGTAGATTCCAGGACTTCTCTTGTAACAATGACTCCTTTTTGGGAGGGGGCTTAAAGGGTTTTCAAACTCAGCTCCCTAAAAATCGCTTTTCTGAGAGTCACAGGTTGCATCAGAAGCAGAGTTGCCACTCACAAACTTTAACAGCATCGCAGATCATAAAGGATGTATGAGAAAACAAGCACAAAATCTTTGTCAGAATATCACACTGTCCATGTGGTTGTGGGTTCATTGTTTTAAGCCCCAGCTCTGAGAGTTGAGCAGTAAACGAAAAATTCAAACTTTGCTTTTTTTAAAAGAAGTTCGTTATATATCGTTTGGAGAGATCGAGCTCGTGAATTCTAAGAAGTGGAGAGGTTGGCAGTATTACTTTGAGTGATTAGTCCTTGCCCGGTAACTCCTTAGCCCAAAATGGCAACAACTTCCTCCAGTGGAGCTGGCTCGGATTCAGCTCATTGTAGCCGTTTGTCAGAAATACATCACAGCTACAACTTTTCTTCACTAGCACTTCGATTGACGTATCCAGTGCTTTTTTTGGGGGAGAGAAATTGTGCTGCATTTTCAGACTAGGTTCTGGAGGGACTTGGTCTTCACCCACGTGAGGAGATGAGCACCCCAGGCGGGTAACAGAGATCAGGGCTGAAGCAGTTGGGGAGAAGGAGGAGCCGGAGCTGATATTCGCTCTGCAGGTTTTGCTGTGTGGATAAAGAGGACTTTGTTCTTAGATAGCTGGTCTCGTCACGTCCCGCTGTAATTTCACTACGTGACACAACGCAGATAAATCGTTATAATTATTATTAGATCACAGGTGGTTAATGGGCAACGAAGGGCAATGGAGCTGGTGAGGGGTCTGGTGGGGGAGAGAAATTGTGCTGCATTTTCAGACTAGGTTCTGGAGGGACTTGGTCTTCACCCACGTGAGGAGATGAGCACCCCAGGCGGGTAACAGAGATCAGGGCTGAAGCAGTTGGGGAGAAGGAGGAGCCGGAGCTGATATTCGCTCTGCAGGTTTTGCTGTGTGGATAAAGAGGACTTTGTTCTTAGATAGCTGGTCTCGTCACGTCCCGCTGTAATTTCACTACGTGACACAACGCAGATAAATCGTTATAATTATTATTAGATCACAGGTGGTTAATGGGCAACGAAGGGCAATGGAGCTGGTGAGGGGTCTGGAGAGTAAGTCTTATAAGGAGCGGCTGAGGGAGCTGGGAGGGTTCAGCCTGGAGAAAAGGAGGCTGAGGGGAGACCTTCTTGCTCTCTACAACTCCCTGAAAAGAGGGTGTAGCTGGGGGGGGACATCTCTTCTCCCAAGGAACAGGTGATGGGACAAGAGGAAACGGCCTCAAGTTGCACTGGGGGAGGTCCAGATTGGATATTAGGAAAGATTTTGACATTGAAAAGGTTATGAGGCCTTGGAATGGGCTGCCCAGGGAAGGGGTTGAGGCACCATCCCTGGAGGGATTTAAAAGATGGGTTGACATAGTGATTAGAGACATGGGTTAGTGATGGTTTTTATCAGAGTTAGGTTGATGGTTGGATTCGATGATCTGAAAGGTCCCTTCCAACCTGGACAGTTCTATGATTCTAATGTTGTATGCTCCCAAGCGAAGAAGGGACAGGCAGAGTCCAGCAGCCACGTCGACTTGCTGGGTTTCCCAGCTGCGGTGGGCAGCTACCAAAATAACATGACCAAGTTGGGTGGAGTGTTGACCTGCTGGAGGGCAGGAAGGCTCTGCAGAGTGATCAGGACAGGCTGGATGATGAGCCTGTCCAGAACATGGTGTGAGGTTCACCAAGGCCAAATGTCAGGTCCTCCCCTTGGGTCACACCAACCCCATGGATGCTCCAGGCTGGGGGCAGAATGGCTGGAGCTGCCCCATGGAAAAGGACCTGGGAGTGTTGGTCAACAGTGGTTGACTATGAGCCAGCAGTGTGCACGGGTGGCCAAGAAGGCCACCAGCTTCCTGGCCTGTGTCTGGAACAGTGTGGCCAGCAGGACTGGGGCAATGATTGTCCCCCTGGACTGGGAACTGGTGAGACCCCACCAAAAATACTGTGTCCAGTTTTGGGTCACTCACACCAAGAAAGACACTGAGGTGTTGGAGTGTGTCCAGAGAAGGGCAATGGAGCTGGTGAGGGGTCTGGAGCACAAGTCTTGTGAGGAGCAGCTGAGGGAGCTGGGGATGTTCAGCCTGGAGAAAAGGAGGCTGAGGGGCCTCCTGGTAAAGGGCCATCGTTCATTCAGCCTCATTTGGCTTCATTGCCCAGCAGAGACCAGGCCCAGAGTTCTGACACAACCTTGTCTGAGATGCAGGAGTCTCCTGTTAAAGGGCCATCTTTCATTCAGCCTCATTTGGCTTCATTGCCCAGCAGAGACCAGGCCCAGAGTTCTGACACAACCTTGTCTGAGATGCAGGAGTACAGATGTGATGTCTTGCACCTTCCTACCCACCCTGTGTGCTGAGGAGAGAGGGTAATGGACACAAAGCTCATAGAATCATTGAGGTTGGAAGGGACCTTTCAGATCATTGAGTCCAACCATCAACCCAGCACTGCCCAACCCACCACTGCCCCATGTCCCTCAGCACCACGTCTGCCCAGCTTTTAAATACCTCCAGGGATGGTGACTCCACCGCTGCCCTGGGCAGCCTCTGCCAAGGCTTGATGACCCTCTTGGGGAAAAAAAAATTCCTAATATCCATCCTAAACCTCCCCTTGTGCAACTTGAGGCCATTTCCTCTTGTCCCACCGTCTGTTCCTTGGGAGAAGAGACCGACCCCCACCTCTCTACAACCTCTTTTCAGGTAGTTCTCTCTGCGACTCTGTACTACTCTTCTCCATCTGAGTCCATCACAGGTTTGCTGGTCACAAATTCCGGTAGCCAGAAGTAAAGCCAGACAAGTCCAGAGCACTGGGACCCCTGGCTACACCCTTCTTTTAGGGAGTTGTAGAGAGTGAGAAGGTCTCCCCTCAGCTCCCTTTTCTCCAGAAAGCCCCAGGCTGGGTCTGGCAGGCAGGGTGGGGGTTGCTGCGATTTGTGGTGTCTTTGGGTGCTGTGACCAGAAGACACTGTCCCTCATCTCTCATCCTGATGGGGGGGTGCTGCGATGTGCGGTGTCTTTGGGTGCTGTGAGCAGAAGACACTGTCCCTCATCTCTCATCCTGCAGAGCAGTGTGGTTCCCTGGCAGGCATCTCTTGCCTTGGTGAAGAGTAAGGGCTTGCTCTGGGTCCAGGGCCTCAGAAGCACTTCTGCTCCCAGCGCTGCAGATGTGGGCTCTGGAACAAACTCAAATGGACAAATAGCGTGGGCCTGAACCCAAACTTCTGCTTCAGGCATCCCAACCCTGCAGTCGCCGTTGAATGCCATAATTTGGGATCCTGTTACGAAACATCCTGAGGTCTGTGTCGGCCAGGCCTTCAGGATTCCCCCTGCCTCTGCACAGTCTGGAACCATGTCAGGAAGATCTGCTCAGCTTCCTGCAAGGCTGACATGTCCATGTCCATCCCACCGACTAACGGTGGGTGTCACGGACACGCTGCCCGGGGCAGGACCAGGTCCAGCGCTGCGGTGGGAGAGCAGAGAGGACCCTGAGAGCATCAGGAAGGACGGGCCTCGAGGAGACTCAGCTGTCGGGGGCTGCTGCTGTGCAGCCTTCCTTTTGGAATGTCCGCCTTCATCCCAGCCCCTGTCCTCCACTTGAACCTTCAGAAATCCCAAGCAGTCGATAAGCTCTCTCCTCTTACGGTCATTCAGATGGTCCGAATTAAAAACCAGCAGCTGCTGCCTGCTGTGTTGCACTTCCACCCTGTTTCTGCGAAGCAGCCGTCCCCCTGCCCTGCAAGAAGGTCACCATAGCTCCATGTTCTCACTGCCTCCCAGCCCCACCAGGAGCCACAGCAGGGATGGGGAGCTGTGTGTCTTCTTAGCAGATTTATTTATCTGCTTTATCACCAACACCTCTGCTGCAGCCTCAGCAAGTTTGCTGATGACACCGAGCTGAGGAGTGTCATTGACAGGCCTGAGGGATGGGATGCCATCCAGAGGGACCTGAACAGGCTGGAGAAGGGGCTGCATGTGAACCTCATGAAGTTCAACCAGGCCAAGTGCAAGCTCCTACACATGGATTGGGGCAACCCCATCAAGCACAGGCTGGGGATCAAGGGATGGAGAGCAGCCCTGAGGAGAAGGCCTTGGGGGTGTTGGGGGGTGAGAAGCTCCACACGCCCCTCAACATGCGCTGGAGCCCAGAAACCCCCCGCACCCTGGGCTGCATCCCCAGCCCCGTGGGCAGCAGGGCCAGGGGGGGATTCTGCCCCTCTGCTCCGTTCTGGGGAGACCCCCCCAGTGCTGCCTCCAGCTCTGGGGCCACCACCAGCAGAAGGACATGGAGCTGTTGGAGCGGGGCCAGAGGAGGCCAGAGGGATGGGGGGGATTCATCCTGGAGAAGAGAATACTCCAGGGAGACCTTGGAGCCCCTTCCAGTCCCTCAAGGGGCTCCAGGAGAGATGGGGAGGGACTCTGGATGAGGGAGGGGAGCCCTAGGAGGAGGGGGAAGGGTTTGACCCTGCAAGAGGGGAGATGGAGCTGAGCTGTGGGGAAGAACTTGTTTGGTGTGAGGGTGGTGAGAGCCTGGCCCAGGTTGGCCAGAGAAGCTGTGGCTGCCCCATCCCTGGAGGGGTTCAAGGGCAGGTTGGAGGGGGCTTGGAGCAACCTGGTGTGGTGGGAGGTGTCCCTGCCCAGGGCAGGGGGTGGCACTGGGGGGGCTTTAAGGTCCCTTCCAACCCAAACCATTCTGTGATTCTTTACTGTTACATCTTGGTCCCACACTCAGGTTCTTGTACTGCTCCCAGCTGTCCCCCTGCCCCAACACCTCTGCCACCCACCCTGAGATCTCCACTAGCTCCTTTCAGCTCTGGCACAAAGTAACAAAATAACTATGTGCAAATCTAATGCAAGTTACTAATTATCTCAGAATAAAAATATGATAAAGTGTTGGAAATATTCATGTATTTTCTCCTATTTCTCATATATGGTGGGCAGGGCTACTGAGAGACAGGAAACCGGAAAAGCAAAGGCAGCCAACCACAGCCCAGCTGGGGATATGTCACCTCCAGTGCTGTATCCAGTTCTGACACTGGGCATCCTCTCCTGATGTCCCCAGCCTCCCACCCAGCTCCTCAGCCCAATGCCACCTCCATTGGCATCTGTGCTGTCCCTCACAACTCTGCTGGTCTCTTACTTTCAAAGTCTTTTCCATCCATTCATCCATCCATCCTCCCATCCATCCTCCCATCCATCCATCTACTCATCCATTCACTCATCCATTCACTCATCCATTCATCCATCCATCCATCCATCCATCCATCCATCCATCCATCCCTCCAACTGTCCTTCCATCCATCCATCCCTCCCTGCATCTACTCATCCATTCACTCATCCATCCATCCATACCTCCATCCCTCCCTCCTTCCATCTGTCACTCCATCCACCCATCCACTCATCCATCCATCCATCCATCCATCCATCC
>NW_015090927.1:171338-178820 GCF_001431845.1 Calidris pugnax
GGGGAGGGCACTGGCTAAATATTTACAGACAGATCGGGGGGGTTATTGCGGGCAGGCAAACCACAGCTGAGATTAGGACCTGGCAAAACATGTGAAAAACCCACCATCCCGAGTTATCTTGGCTTTGAGACACAGAGGGTGCCCTGTGCGGGGCCACCCGGGAGCCAACGGGCACCGTTCATCTGCCCCGATGAATAAACTGGGGGCCTGTGGGTTTGCTCTCTCGGCAGCTTCCGTGCCCGTTGTCCCGGTTTGAGGTAAAACCGGATCAATTTTGTGTTCTGTAACTTTGCATTTTACTTAGGCCTTTTCTAACTCTCTGAAATTAACGGCATATTGTAGAGAAAACTGTTCCTTCTCAGAGTGATAAGGCCAACGTTTGTGCTCCATGCCAGGGAATGGTGTGCAGAGAGGCCCTTGCTTACACTTATTGCTGTAACAACCAAGGGCAGCCAATTTTCATTATTTGCCCCTTAGAGGGTCGGAAACGGAAAAACGTAGAGGGGTCACATCTGTGGGGAGGAACGGACAGGACAGGTGACCCAAACCTGACCAACAGGGTATTCCATCCCATCTGCCCCATGCTCAGTATAAAAGCTGAGGGATCGAAGGGTCAACTCTCTTCCTGCAATGGCCAACGTCCGAAGAGGACCCTGTCTGTTCATCTGCCTTTGATCCCCATGTGTTCCTGACTCCAGAGCTGGAATCCTGCTCCTGTCCATCACCGAGTCCAGTCTGGGACTTCCCCAGTGCCTGCTGGTGACGGGACTGTCATCCTGGGAGCTTGATACGGTTCTGTATATGTGTTGTATCTATTTCATTATTTTCTTCTCTTTTATTTTAATATTATTTTTGATTAAAGTAGTTTAGTTAATTCTAAACTTTTCAATCTCCTTATCTCTTCCTCTCCTCTTTTGGGGGGGGGAAGGGCCATCTGTTGGTTCGGTTGCGATGATTTCGGCTGAAACCACGACACCCGTAAATGGGATTTCTTCAGGGGACCCGCAGGAGGAAACAGGCGGCGCCTCTTGCCTCATGGTCTTGGAAATTCTGGTAGTAACAATTTGGCAGAATCCTCCTTGGGCAGAGCACAGGATGGAGCGGGGGCAGAACACAAAGGAGGGCTTCAGGCATCCCACGCTTTCTTCCTTAAAGCCCTGCTGCTCCGGCAAAAGCTGCTGGCTCAGGCTCTGCTTACGAAATCCAGGATGATAAATCAAAAGTGTCAGGGACTGGAATTTCTAATCAAATTAAACCAGACTGTAAAAAAAAAACACCACCATGGAAATGGGTTAAAAATTCAATCCGTCGTTTCATATTAATCTTACAGGAAAATGCATGCAGTGCATTAAAGTTAATTATGTATTAATCTATTACAAATTAGCAAAAGCCCTTAAAGCTTGCTGTAGGACAGGGATTCTGTGTCCAGGTAGGATCCATCCACCGGTTAAAAAGAGACTTCATACTGGATAAATGGCAAAGGTGGCATCAAGCCATGTCCCTGTGCTCCCCCCTCCAGCTCTGTCTGCCCCACACCGGGGATCCCACAGCCCCCACCATGTGTGGGGCACAGCAAGAGCTGCGACACCCCAACCCCTCCTGCTCCTGCCTGCAGAGCCCTCACCCACACTTCTGCCTCTGCCCGGGGAGGAGGTGCTCACAGAATCACAGCACGGTTTGGGCTGGAAGGGACCTTAAAGCCCCCCCAGTGCCACCCCCTGCCCTGGGCAGGGACACCTCCCACCACACCAGGTTGCTCCAAGCCCCCTCCAACCTGCCCTTGAACCCCTCCAGGGATGGGGCAGCCACAGCTTCTCTGGGCAACCTGGGCCAGGCTCTCACCACCCTCCCACCAAACAAGTTCTTCCCCACATCTCAGCTCCATCTCCCCTCTTGCAGGGTCAAACCCTTCCCCCTCCTCCTAGGGCTCCCCTCCCTCATCCAGAGTCCCTCCCCATCTCTCCTGGAGCCCCTTGAGGGGCTCTCAGCCCCCCAACTCTCTCAGCCCCCCCTCCCAGCAGAGGGGCTCCAGCCCTCCCAGCATCTCTGGGGCCTCCTCTGGCCCCGCTCCAACAGCTCCATGTCCTTCTGCTGGTGGTGGCCCCAGAGCTGGAGGCAGCACTGGGGGGGTCTCCCCAGAGCGGAGCAGAGGGGCAGAATCCCCCCCTGGCCCTGCTGGCCACGGGGCTGGGGATGCAGCCCAGGGTGCGGGGGGTTTCTGGGCTCCAGCGCACGTTGAGGGGCGTGTGGAGCTTCTCACCCACCAACACCCCCAGGTTCTTCTCCTCAGGGCTGCACTCCATCTCTCCATGCCCACCCTGTGCTGATGCTGGGGGTTGCCCCAACCCATGTGTAGGAGCTTGCACTTGGCCTGGTTGAACCTCATGAGGTTCACATGAGCTCATAGATGACCTTTAAAGGTCCCTTCCAACCCCAACCATTCTGTGATATAGAATCACAGTCAATACCTGTGAGGTGGGTGCAATGTCTCAGCCTTCACAAACCTTTTCAGTTCCTCCACTTGCTCCTTGGAGTGCTGCTCAACACGAGTCTGACCCTTCTCTGGTGTCACTAGTGCAGGTTGGAGCTGGTGGTGAGATCAAAGCTGCTCGCTGCAGGATTGCACCCAAGAGGTGGGTCCATGACCTGTCCTTCTGTCCAGAGAAGCTGGTCCTGGGGCTGGTCCTGGCTGTGGAGAACAGCTAAAGGGTTAGAGCTGCAGCTTCCAGCCAAGCACCTGGTGACTGGACTTCACCCGAAGCAGCGGGTGTTGGTTCCCCACGGCGCACACGGGTGGACTCACACGTCACTGTCTGGTGCTGGGTTTTGCAAAGCCGAGGTGCTGGTGTTGGTGGAACCTTCTATTCACTCGAGGAATCCAGGAGCAGCAGCAACAGAACAGTCACGGCTTCGAAAAACACACACCGAGAAACCCCGCGGTGAATCTGCTGGATCTTCAGACAAACAAATCCACACTCTTCAGAGGAGCTGGAATTAGTGCCAGGGCTCAACCAACCCATTCCCACACTGTTTCTGTCGTCCTAAACCCGTGTCCTTCTGGTTTGACTGACCTCTCCTCCCTGGGGGGGGTCATTAGAATGGTTCCCCGTGGGGCCATCTGTCACCCTGAGCCTGCCCGAATTTGTCGGTCACTTAATGAAATGAGAAATGAGTCAGTGCAGACTGTGACGAATCAGAAGCCTCTGAGTAGCCCCAGACTTGGGGGTGTTCCCACGCAGTTTTCTCTCGTTGGGAGTCCTTTTTCCAAGATCAATATTTGAAAAGAGGGTGAAGCCCTCAGGGCAAACACTGTGGGTCTGCAGCGTGGGGAAGTGGAGGAGTTCTGCTCGGTTAAATTCCCTCGATCTCGGTGAAAGTGCCCAGGATTTATCCGTGAGATCCTCCAGGCAAAGCCTGGGAGCAGCATTTAATTCATTCCTCTTAGAAGCTGGATTTATGGAGCTGAGCTTTAGGGAAGCTCTCTCTTTGGAGGTCACCATAACTTCCTATTTTCCATCCCGTCCTTTGCTGGGTTTGATGGGACATTTCTATCGGGTGCAAAATCCAGGCAAGGAGGGGAAGGGAAGGGAAACTCCTGCTGATAGAGCCCGTCCTTTTCTGCCTGATGTGTACATTTCTGTTGATCAAATCAGAAGGAAGTTTTGGAGGAAAAGGAAACTGAGTCAACAAGAGCTTTCCGGGCAGCGGCATCCACGTGGCCTGAGCTCCCTCCTCGTCTCCAGCCGTGTCCCTGTTCCTCCACTGGTTGGGTCTAGAAAGGCAGGTTCTTCTCGCAGGTGGGCTCAGGACCATGGAAGAGGACAAGGTGTGTTCGGGGATGAACTTCTGCTGCTGTCAGATGCTTCAAACAGCTTGAGCCTCACCCTTGAATGTGGTCAGGAGGGACCTACCCAGACCTGGCCACAGGGTTGTGGGAATGAGGGTGCTGGTCTCCTGCTGCCGCGGCAAAAAACCAACTGGGAAGGGTTCAAAAAGACTCACAAGAGTGATTGGAGGTGGGACAGAGCCACCTAACAGACCAAAGCAACGCTATATTGAGTTCCTTTAACTAAGAAAAGACTAAGGAGTGACTTGATCACAAGCCAGTGAGGATTCTGTTGTTAGAGGGTATTTATTTTAACAAATAAAAGAATAACAAGTGCCAGCAGCCAGGAGGAGAAAGGAGGCAAATTCAGGTGAGCAGGAAGAGCAGGAAAGGTGCATTGGACCCTCTTCAGCAGTTCTCCATCGGTGAAGTCCTGAAGTCAAACCAAGTGGCTGTCCAAGCTGCAGGTTTGGCCATCTTCCGCAGTAATTCCTGCGTTAAAACAAACGACTCTTGCCACAGCATGGAATGGCAGCAGAAGACAAACCAAGGGCCGTATCCCACCCCTGCCTTGTGTCGTGTTACGCTGCAAATGGTTTGACTCCGAGACAAAACTCTTCGTTTTGGCTCATGTAACGCCAGAAGAAGAGAGCCCTATTCATCCCCGGGGTCCCAAGACGCTCTTGCAACAGACATCACGGGGAAAAGTTGTGGTGCTGCCAAGATGAGATGGGAGCCTTGTTCTGCTCCCCGTCCACACAGGCTTAGACATGCCTCAGCCGATCAGAGAGTTATTAGAGATAAGAGCAACAACTCTCGTATTAGATAGAGAGCAGCTTCTACCTGTGAAGATAAGGAACAGCTTCTTCTTCTTTAACATAAATACTCAAGTTTAAAAAGTCACTTCTAAAAAAAAAAAAAAAAGAAACCAAGTTTGTTCTTAAGAAAAACAGGTCTAAGGAGAATATAAAGCATCTTTCATCCCCTCCTGCCCACAGGACACCCATTCTCCCCCCCTGGCACCTGCATTCTCAGATTTCTGGGTAAAGGAGCCTGAGCTGGCAGACAGGACTGGGCTGCAGCAGCTGGAGCCCCACATATCCCCCCCGGTCCTTGGGCTCAAAGCAGCGTTTCTCTGCCCGGTTCACCAAGGGCTACTGGCTATTTTAAAAAATCCAAAGAACACTTTTGCCAGTGTTGCCATTTTTAGGACTGATCCCTCTGCTCCAGGACTTTGGAAGCAGCGTCTCTGATACCTCCTCTGTATTTATCCAGTTGAGTGCAGACTGAAAACCAAATTGCTGAAGGGTACACCGTGCCCAGGCTAAGGAGCCACAGCCAGCGGGGTGTACTCTCTCGCCCACCACAAATGCAGTGTCTCTCACCTGGATTCATTCCCTCCATGAGCTGCTCCAGGAGCTGGACACTTGAATCATCTGTCCCCACATGGCACGAGAACTTGTTCCAAGGCTGCCTGGAGCAGCTCCAGGCTGGGGCAGGGATGGGGTGAGTGATGGCAGATGGCTGGCCAGGCTCTCCTTCCCCCTGCTGCCACTTCACATCTCAAACAGGTTCTGTCCAGAGAGGTGGTGGAGTCTCTGTCTCTGGAGATCTTCAAAACCCACCTGGACGCATTCCTGTCCAACCTGCTCTGGGTGACCCTGCTCTGGCAGGGGGTTGGACTGGACGGTCTGGAATTGGCACTGGCCCAGGTTGGCCAGAGAAGCTGTGGCTGCCCCATCCCTGGAGGGGTTCAAGGGCAGGTTGGAGGGGGCTTGGAGCAACCTGGTGTGGTGGGAGGTGTCCCTGCCCAGGGCAGGGGGTGGCACTGGATGGGCTTTAAGGTCCCTTCCAACCCAAACCATTCTATGACTCTGTAATCTCCCAAGGACCAGCCCTTCCCCAGCAAACCCTCCTGGTTTCCTGCAAATTGCAGCTTTGGGACTTTCTGAACTGGATGTTGTTTCTGGACTGGAGCTTATCGCCCTTCTGTGGGAGCTCCCACTTTTGGAAACAAGTGCGCAGGAGGGGACTGCAAAGTCTCTGTGACCCTGCCAGGGTGTGTTCCAGCCTCACTGCACACACACAGCCACTCTCAGGGCTTCTCTGCAGGAATTAGTAATGCTGCAGAGAGGAGTTAGAATCTTAGAATAATACGGGGTTGGAAGGGACCTCTGGAGACCATCCAGTCCAACCCCCTGCCAGAGCAGGGCCACCCAGAGCAGGTCCCACAGGAACGTGTCCAGGTGGGTTTGAATGTCTCCAGAGAAGGAGACTCCACCACCTCCCTGGGCAGCCTCTGCCAGGGCTCTGCCACCCTCACAGCAAAGAAGTTCCTCCTCATCTTGAGATGGAACTTCTTGTGTTCCAGGTTGTGCCCATTTCCTCTTGTCCTGTCCCTGGGCACCACTGAAAAAAGACTGGCCCCATCCTCCTGACACCCACCCTTGAAGTATTTATAGGTGTTGATCAGATCCCCCCTCGGTCTTCTCTTCTCCAGACTACAAAGCCCCAAGTCCCTCAGCCTCTCCTCATAAGGGAGATGCTCCAGGCCCCTCAGCATCATTAAAACATCATTAATCATTATTAAATGGTTAGCAAATATATTTAAAATATTATTCATATACTGTTTGATATTATTAAGTATTAATGATATGAAATGCATAGTTGTTAACTCTAATTATTAAACAGCACTTGGGTGTTTTCACGGGGCAGCAGGGTCACTGGGCTCTGCTGGCAGTGCCAGGAGGGCACCCAGGCTGGTCACGGTCACGGTCGCGCCGCCTGCCCCTTCCTGGCGTCGGTGGGTGCCTGAAAAACAAGCAAACCCAACCAGTGCTCAGGTCTCCCTTCCAAAAACAATTACATCATGTTGAAGCCATCAAGCATGTGATTTCCCAGCCCTGAAACTGAAAGGAGCCTCTCTCCAGGAGAGGGAGAAGCCGCACGAGGGCCAGCTAGGATCCAGGAGGAAAGGCTTTATCTGCTCTCCAAGGAGAGATCTCCTCTTCAGGCAGGACCCTGCCCTGGAGATGGGACCTCCGAAGCACCACGCCAGAGGACAGCCCTCCGAGAAGGAAAACACCTCAAACGTGTCATCTGTCTTTCTATTTTGAGCCCGTTTCCTGGGAAATTGGCTTATTTCTTTCAGAGCCATGAAAGTAACCATGCGTGTTTCCCAAGAGGGGGTTTGGGTGGGAGCAGAGTGGGTGGACCCGCCTGGTCCAGCATGTTAAGGCAGGGGGGTGCAAGGCCATCTCAGCTTGCTGAACCCCATACACCATGTCCCACCCGGCTCCCGTGGGGCAAATACTGTCACAGAGTCCCGCGGCAGCAGGACCAGGCTGCTTCTGCAACTCACAGAATCACAGAATCTTCTAGGTTGGAAGGGACCTTAAAGATCATCTTGTCCAACCGTCAACCTAACTGACAAAAATAGACACCCACACAACAAACAAGGAGCATCATCACTAAACCAGACCTCCCAGCACTACATCAACCCGTCTTTTGAACACCTCCAGGGATGGGGCCTCAACCCCCTCCCTGGGCAGCCCATTCCAAGGGCTGAGAACCCTTTCAGTGAAAAAATTTTTCCTAATATCCAGCCTGAACCTCCCCTGGAGAAACTTGAGGCCATTTCCTCTCGTCCTGTCGCC
>NW_015090927.1:179089-179466 GCF_001431845.1 Calidris pugnax
CTGTTCCTGACACAGGCCAGGATGCTGGTGGCCTTCTTGGCCACCTGGGCACACTGCTGGCTCCTGTTCAGCCCACAGTCGACAAACTCCATGCCTTGTCCCATTTTCCTGCAGCCCCGTGATTAGGGGGAGGGAAGTGCAGGGGGGGAGAGCAGCTCCGCTCAGGCGTTGAGAGCCTGACTCAGGTCCCACGTGGACATCTCACAAGGATCCCCTTTGATCCCTGCACAGTGAGGAGGCGGCAGAAACAAGGGCAAGAGGCCACAAAGGCTGAGGAATAACTAGTCCCAGTGAGGAAACCCACTGGGAACTGGTGTCTGAGACAAATCCCAGTCTCGGGAGACTCAGGTGGGCTTCCCCAGCCGGGACGGGCCAAT
>NW_015090927.1:180585-197811 GCF_001431845.1 Calidris pugnax
TTCCTAATATCCAGCCTGAACCTCCCCTGAAGAAACTTGAGGCCATTTCCTCTCGTCCTGTAGCCTGTGACTTGAGAGAAGAGACCGACCCCCACCTCTCTACACCCTCCTTTCAGGGAGTTGGAGAGAGCAATAAGGTCTCCCCTCAGCCTCCTCTTCTCCAGGCTGAACACCCCCAGCTCCCTCAGCCTCTCCTCATCAGACTTATTCTCCAGACCCCTCACCAGCTTTGTCGCCCTTCTCTGGACCCGCTCCAGCACCTCGATGTCTTTTTTATGGTAGGGGGCCCAAAACTGGACACAGCACTCAAGGTGGGGCCTCACCAGTGCCCAGTACAGGGGGACAATCACCTCTCGGGCCCTACTCCCCACGCTGTTCCTGACACAGGCCAGGATGCTGGTGGCCTTCTTGGCCACCTGGGCACACTGCTGGCTCCTGTTCAGCCGACAGTCAACAAACTCCATGCCTTGTCCCATTTTCCTGCAGCCCCGTGATTAGGGGGAGGGAAGTGCAGGGGGGGAGAGCAGCTCCGCTCAGGCGTTGAGAGCCTGACTCAGGTCCCACGTGGACATCTCACAAGGATCCCCTTTGGTCCCTGCACAGCGAGGAGGCAGCAGAAACAAGGGCAAGAGGCCACAAAGGCTGAGGAATAACTAGTCCCAGTGAGGAAACCCACTGGGAACTGGTGTCTGAGACAAATCCCAGTCTCGGGAGACTCAGGTGGGCTTCCCCAGCCGGGACGGGCAAATTTGCAACTCGCGGAGCCCAGTTGGGAGCAAAGCTTCCTGAAACCTTCGAGCTCCTCTTTCCTTAAAGCGGGTTTCTGCGGATTAGCAGATGTCTTTGTTGGGAGGCTGGGTACCCGCCAAGGATTACTGTAAACACTTGGCAAGGTGCGGGCTCTTGGCACCGGCGCTGCAGAGAGGAGCCGCCGTTCACCTCCCCGAGAGGCACTTTGGACATTCACGCTCACAAATAAGCTGTTAACGGGAAACACGGGACGCAGAAGAACTCTCACCCCTGAAAAATCAGGTATATTTTGGTTTTCCCACCTTTTTTGGCCAAGGAGGGGTAAAGGAGTTACTTGTCCATTTACTGCGGGTGGAGACGGCTGTTCCCAGACCTGTGAAGTCCACGTGGTTGGACACAGTCCCACACGATGGTGAGTGTAGAGACAGCATCTGCGTGGTGCCGGGTGTCAACCCAAGAGAAGACCATGACAGAAACTCTAATAGCAGCCTTCTAGTACCTGAAGGGCGCCTACAGGAAGGCTGGGGAGAGCCTGTTTAGAAAGGCCTGCAGTGACAGGACGAGGGGCAATGGCTTCAAGCTGGAGGGGAACAGATTTAGACTGGAGATGAGGAGAGGGTTCTTCACTGTGAGGGTGGTGGAGCACTGGAACAGGTTGCCCAGGGAGGTGGTTGAGGCCCCATCCCTGGAGATATTCAAGGAGAGGCTCGATGAGGCCCTGGGCAACCTGGTCTAGTTGGGGGTGTCCCTGCTGACTGCGGGGGGGTGGGACTAGATGGCCTTTGGAGGTCCCTTCCGGCCTGGGCAATTCTATGATTCTATGAAACTCATAAATCATCTAGGGGCTAATCCAGGCCTGAGTGGCCGTGGCCAAGGGCTACTGCCCTGGTGTTGGGAACAGCCCACACTACGTGGCATCAGGAGAGCGCTATGGGAGAAGGTTGAGTGGATGCTTCTGCTCCCACTCGGTCAGCATCTTGTGTGATTGCGCCACAGCGGGAGTAAGTGAGAGCCCAGGAGAACTCCCTCACCTAGGGATGGGGTAAGGAGGTCTGCAATGGGTTTGTCCACACGTCAGTGCTGCAGGGTTCTGTGTTTTCAGGTATGATGCCTGCAGGAGCGTCCCGTTCAGCTGTGACCCCTGAACACCAAGGGCCACAGAACCACAGAATCACAGACTGGCCATGGTTGGAAGGGACCTCTGGAGACCATCCAGTCCAACCCCCTGCCAGAGCAGGGCCACCCAGAGCAGGTCCCACAGGAACGTGTCCAGGTGGGTTTGAATGTCTCCAGAGAAGGAGACTCCACCACTTCCCTGGGCAGCCTCTGCCAGGGCTCTGCCACCCTCACAGGAAAGAAGATCCTCCTCATGTTAGGTGGAACTTCTTATGTTCAAGTTTGTGTCTGTTACTTCTTGTCCTGTCCCTGGGCACCACTGAGAAGAGTCTGGCCCCATCTTCTTGCCACCCAACCTTCAGCTATTGCTCAGCATCAATGAGGTCCTCTCTCAGTCTGCTCTTCTCCAGCTGGACAGCCCCAGGTTCCTCAGCCACCCTTATACCCAGAAGAACTGACTCTGAAGAAGACACCTGGGTGAGGCAGGACAGCCCTGGACAGCTCGTTTTTGAAGAAAAACATTTTGTAGAAGATGTGTGCAGCCCTATTTCAGACTGTCAGTGACTGAGCCTGCCAATACCTTAATGAGTGGCTCCAACAATTAATTACCTTCCCTGTTAAAGATGTGTGCTGCGTTTCCAGCTTCAATACGCCTCAGTTGGCCAACAGCGCTGGCTCGCACGTTTCTTTTCTCTGCCAGGTGGAAGAACCCTCCAGTGTCAAACTTCTGTTCCCCCGTGGGAACTGTCAGAGATCCAGTCTTTCCTGATCCATGGGTAGCACCACGGGTGTGGGATCCCAGTCCCGCTCCAGATTCACCAACCTGCCAACGTGAGCTCCTTCATCCCACCTTCTAGGTCCCAATTTCCCCATCCTCTCTCACATTTATGCAGTAACCCCCGTCCTATACATAGGACCTGTGTGCAGTGCTGCGCCCCACCATTTCAGAAGGATGTGAAGGTCCTTGAATGCATCCAGAGGAGGGCAACAAAGCTGGTGAGAGGACGGGAAAGTGTCCTATGAAGAGCAGCTGAGGACTTTGAGCTTCTCTAGTTTGGAGAGAAGGAGGCTGAGGGGCGACCTCATGGCTCTGTACAGCTTCCTGAGGAGGGGACAGAATCACAGAATCTTCTAGGTTGGAAGGGACTTAAAGATCATCTTGTCCAACCGTCAACCTAACTGACAAAAATAGACACCCACACAACAAACAAGGAGCATCATCACTAAACCAGACCTCCCAGCACCACATCAACCCGTCTTTTGAACACCTCCTGTACAGCTCCCTGAGAAGGGGACAGAATCACAGAATCTTCTAGGTTGGAAGGGACCTCAAAGATCATCTTGTCCAACCGTCAACCTAACTGACAAAAATAGACACCCACACAACAAACAAGGAGCATCATCACTAAACCAGACCTCCCAGCACCACATCAACCCGTCTTTTGAACACCTCCAGGGATGGGGCCTCAACCACCTCCCTGGGCAGCCCATTCCAAGGGCTGAGAACCCTCTCGGGGAAAAAATTTTTCCTAATATCCAGCCTGAACCTCCCCTGGCGCAACTTGAGGCCATTTCCTCTTGTCCTGTCGCCTGTGACTTGGGAGAAGAGACCGACCCCCACCTCTCTACACCCTCCTTTCAGGCAGTTGTAGAGAGCAATAAGGTCTCCCCTCAGCCTCCTCTTCTCCAGGCTGAATAACCCCAGCTCCCTCAGCCTCTCCTCATCAGACTTATTCTCCAGACCCCTCACCAGCTTTGTCGCCCTTCTCTGGACCCGCTCCAGCACCTTGATGTCTTTTTTATGGTAGAGGGCCCAAAAATGGACATATAGGGCCTGTGTGCAGTGCTGCGCCCCATCATTTCAGAAGGATGTGAAGGTCCTTGAATGCATCCAGAGGAGGGCAACAAAGCTGGTGAGGGGACTGGAAAGTGTCCTATGAGGAGCGGCTGAGAGCTTTGAGCTTGTCTAGTTTGGAGAGAAGGAGGCTGAGGGGCGACCTCATGGCTCTGTATAGCTTCCTGAGGAGGGGACGTGGAGAGGGAGGTGAGATCTCCCTGAGATTTAGGGAAATTCAGGGTTTAGGTTCAAAGCTATGGACAGGGAGGTGAGATCTCTCTGAGACTTAGGGAAATTCAGGGTTTAGGTTCAAAGCTGCATCGGGGGGTTCAGACTAGACATTATGAAACATTTCTTTTCCAAGAGGGAGGTCAAACCCTGGAAGAGGCTTCCTGGAGAGGTGGTCAATGCCCCAGCCCTGTCAGGGTTCAAGAGGCGTTAGGACAATGCCCTTAGTAACATGCTTTAACTTGTGGTCAGCCCTGGGGTGGCCAGGCAGCTGGACTGGATGGTCCTTGAAGGTCCTTTCTGACTCAAACATTCTATTCATTTCTGTCTGCCCTTCATTTCTGAGCCACACCAACGTATAGATGACCCTCCTAAGGACTTTCTCTTCATCCGCATCCAGCTCAAAGGATGGAGGTGGCACCAACCTCATTGACAGCCTCCTCCTGCCGCACAGCGCGGGTCCGGACAGGGTCCCCATCGTCCCTGTCCCCAGACACCTTTATTCCCGGTCCTGTCCCAGGCTGCCGGGGGTCGGGGGTGCTCGGGGGTGCTGCTGGCAGGAGCACACCCCGTTTCCCGATTGAGTGGCTCCATCTAGTGCTTGTCCTCAGCCTGGTGGGACAGGGCGACCCTGGGCTCGCTGTCAGGATGGGGTGGCCAAGCGAGGACCTGGGCCAGGCCAGGACCATGTTCAGAGCTTGACCCCTGGAAAGGTCCCAGTTCCACCATCTGTGATGTATATCCCTGCAGGCATCACGGGGGGGCAGAGGGAGGTGGTGCCGAGGAGGAGGAGGCTGCACAAGCATCTCCTGACTCTTAGTGAGGATGAAGGCTACCAACCGTGCGACACACTCTCCTGGCCACCCCGAATACTGGAGAGTGTCAGGAGGAGAGACCAGGGCGCTGGGGAGCAGTGGAGGGGTCTGGACCTTTTCTAATCACTTCTTGGACTGGTACTGGGAGAGGGGAGATGGGACAAACCCCTACTGTGTGTTTTATATCAGGAGCTAATGACTTCCTAAGCACTTTGGGTGGTCTGGCTCTGATCAGAGCATGGTTGTAGGACAAGAGCAGGTCCCCAAGTAGAAGGCAGTCAACAGGGATGGGGACACTGGGGAACAGGCGCCTGTACAGGATGGAGGGCAGTGAGGTGCCCACCCTGCCTGTCCTGCCCGTCCTGCCCATCCTGCCTGTCCTGCTCATCCTGCCCACCCTGCCCGTCCTGCCCATCCTGCCTGCACAGCTCGAGAGTTCCCAGCCCTGTAACCCCAAAGAGAAGTGGGGGCTGTGGTGGGGAGACTGCAGGAGTCGCTGCCCAGGCAACGGTGGGACTCATTCCCTCCCCACTCAGATGTTTCTGGCTTTTTGTAGAACACAGCAACCCTGTGCCCTCTTCTGGACTCCTACTGCCTTAAAGATTGAACTCCTGCTCTTCCCCGGAGCTTTCTGCAGAGAAAATATCATCATTAAAGATCTGGACGGTGGGGCACGGTGTTCAGTGAGGACACAAAACTGGATGCACTGGAGGGTGGTGCTGCCATCCAGAGGGACCTGGAGAAACGGGCTCTTTACAGGAGCTTCATGCAGTTCAACTCGTCTTTTTTGTTTTCCCCCTGGCCCTCGGGTTCTTCTAGATCAAACTTGTCACCATTTCAGGTGGGGCTGGGGAGCAGAGGCCAGGTCCCTGTCAAAGGGGTTCGCTCTGACTTGGTTGAACAACACCCACCTCGATAATTTCAGAGTCATAGATTCATAGAATCGTCTGGGTTGGAAGGGACCTTTAAGATCATCTAGTCCAACCATCAACCTAACTCTGATAATAAAAAACAAAACAAAACAAAAAAAATAAAACAAAACATCAAAAGAAAACCACACAACAAACCCCCCCACATCACTAACCCATACCTCCCAGCACCATGTCAACCCGTCTTTTGAAAACCTCCAGGGATGGTGCCTCAACCACTTCCCTGGGCAGCCCATTCCAAGGCTTAATAACCCTTTCCGTGTAAAAATCTTTCCTAATATCCCACCTGAACCTCCCCTGGGGCAACTTGAGGCCGTTTCCTCTTGTCCCATTGCCTGTTCCTTGGGAGAAGAGACCAACCCCCACCTCTCTACAACCTCCTTTCAGGTAGTTCTCTCTGCGACTCTCTACTACTCTTCTCCATCTGAGCCCACCACAGGTTTGCTGGCCACAAATTCCGGTAGCCAGAAGTAAATCCAGACAAGTCCAGAGCACTGGGGCCAGTTCTGGGCCCCCCATTTCCAGAAGGATGGGGAACTGCTGGAGAGGATACAGCAGAGGCTGTGAGGATGATGAGGGACTGGAGCATCTCTCTGCTGAGGAAAGGCTGAGGGACCTGGGGCTGTTCAGCTGCAGAAGAGCAGACTGAGAGGGGACCTCATGGATGCTGAGCAATAGCTGAAGGGCTGGTGGCAAGAGGGGCCAGACTCTTCTCAGTGGTGCCCAGGAATAGGACAAGGGGCAACGGGCACAAACTGAGACATGGGACATTCTGTCTGAACATGAGGAGGAACTTGTTTCCTGTGTGGCAAGAGGGGCCAGACTCTTCTCAGTGGTGCCCAGGAATAGGACAAGGGGCAACGGGCACAAACTGAGACATGGGACATTCTGTCTGAACATGAGGAGGAACTTGTTTCCTGTGAGGGTGGCAGAGCCCTGGAAGGTGGTGGACTCTCCTTCTCTGGAGACATTCAAACCCACCTGGACACGTTCCTGTGGGACCTGCTCTGGGTGGACCTGCTCTGGCAGGGGTTGGACTGGATGGTCTCCAGAGGTCCCTTCCAACCCCGACCATTCTGTGATTCCAGAGTCCAGGGAAAACTCTTTCATTCTGACCTAGTTGGAAACACCTGAGGTGCACATCCAGGACCTGTCCTCAGCTGTTGCATTTCTTTTGACTCTCTGCTGAGCTACACCCAGCCTCTAGTCCTTGATTTTGGTTTTTTTTTTTGGTTCTCCCCCATAGCCATTCTTAGCTTTCCCAGGAACCGGGGTGCAGATGAACATGAGGTCATGGCCAGCAGACTGCTGAGCTTGGCCACGGTTGACTCATGTCTGGGACTGTTCTTCCCCAGCCAGGAGAGCTCCAGGCTGGAGCTGCTCTGCTCACTGAGGTCGGGAGGAAGCTCATTAACAGCTGCGACACATTTTTGAATGACTGATTGGGAAAGTTCATGCCCTCAGGAGCCCTTTTGCTAGGATGGCATGATGTGGGATGACAAATGGATGATTGTCATATGGAGTTATGCTGATAGCAGGCAGCCCGAGTCACCCTGCCAGGGTTGGTTTTTTTTTTTAAGATGCAAGGATTTTTAAGATTTTGAGATAAAGGGAAATACCCATGCAGATTTTTAACATTCTTTTGGCACTGGGAGCCCAGGTATCTATGAGGGATCTTCCGAGGCATTTCGCTGCATCTCAGAGAGCTGGAAACCTGCCCTTTAAGCCAGAATTCCCACCTGGAAGCTGTGTCCCATTGCAGCTGGGTTAACTTCCACGGAGAAGGCAATACAGGGACCTTGTAATTAGTCTTCAAAACCTTTTTTTTTTTTTTTAGCTGCTATTTTTTTCATGCTGAGGGTGAGGAGTCCTGAACCAAGGAGCCATGGTGTGGTCTGGGCACCTTCTGCCTTCGCAAAGAAGAGGGCAGGGAGAGCGGGTGATGGTGCTCTGTTTTATCTCTTGAGACACCTGCAGGAAGCAGGAGAGTGGATGGATAAAGCAAACCCAATATATCACCCATTCTCATGAAAGCAACCAAGTTCAGGGGCTCTTAGGTCACATCAGGGTTGAGAAATTCTGAGGGAGTTGGGTATCTACGAGGTGTGACCCTTTTGGTTTCCGAAGGCTGGAGAAAGGTCGTTGGTCCTTCCCAAGCTCCTGCTTGGCTGCCTTTACACAGAATCACAGAATCCCATGGGGTTGGAAGGGACCTCTGGAGACCATCCAGTCCAACCCCCGGCCAGAGCAGGTCCACCCAGAGCAGGTCCCACAGGAACGTGTCCAGGTGGGTTTGAATGTCTCCAGAGAAGGAGACTCCACCACCTCCCTGGGCAGCCTCTTCCAGGGCTCTGCCACCCTCACAGGAAAGAAGTTCCTCCTCATGTTTAGGTGGAACTTCCTATACTCAAGTTTGTACTTGTTCCCTCTTGTCCTGTCCCTGGGCACCACTGAAAAAAGACCGGCCCCATCATCCTGACACCCACCCTTGAAGTATTTATAGGTGTTGATCAGATCCCTCCTTGGTCTTCTCTTCTCCAGACTAAAAAGACCCAAGTCCCTCAGCCTTTCCTCGTAAGAGAGATACTCCAGGCCCCTCATCATCTCTGTAGCCTCTGCTGTCCCCTCTCCAGCAGTTCCCTGTCCTTCTTGACCTGGGGAGCCCAGAACTGGTCCCAGTGCTCCAGATGGGACCTCCCCAGGGCAGAGCAGAGCAGAGGGGCAGGATGACCTCCCTCCACCCGCTGCTCACACTCTTCCTGATGCCCCCAGGATGCCATTGTCCTTCCTTGCTCTTCTGCTGGCTTCTCTCCTGGCCCCACTCCTGTGATGCTCCCGCGATGGCAGCTGAGCTGCTGTCCCCCAGCAGATCCCACATCAGGGTTTCCTCACCTCCAAGGACCGGGGGACTCGCTCCATCCTTACTATGACAGATCCTGAAAAACTTTCCCTTTTTTTTTTTTAAATTTTTTATTTTTTTTGCTAGCAGCAAGGATTGGCAGGAACCTAGAAAATACGATCTATGAGGGAAGAATGAAAGAATTGAGTTGGTTTTGGTCCAGAGAAGCAAAGCCTGGGGGCAGAGGAGGCGGCTGTGGACTAACTGACCTCCAGACTCCCTCGGCAGCTGCGTTTCCTGCGCCGCCTGATGACCCCCCTCCAGTAAATAAAAGGCTGCCACGAAGGGGAAGGGAATAAACTCTTCCCCGTGTCTGTCTGGAGAGGATGAGAAATCATGGGACGAAGCTGCGGTAAGAGCTTGAGTTAGACATTTGGGGACTGACTCAATGTAAATAGAGCCCTGCGCCAGGGCAGAGCGCCTGGTGTCAGCTCCCTGATGGGGGGAGTTTCAGGGGGAAATTAAAAAAAAGAAAAAAAGAAAAAAAAAATCACAGATTTGACAAACATCCATCGGGAAGGGTTTAAATTGTGCTTGTCCTGTGTTGGAATAGGGGGGATCAGATAATTAGTCAAGGCACCCCTCTGACTCTGGTTTCTCTCCTTCTCTACTTCTGTCTCCAGCAGCCGCGCAGCCCCCGGCAGACACTGAGCTCACTCAGTCTTCAGCCACGGCCTCCTCCCCGAGAGAGGATTTTTGGACTCCAGAAAACCTTCGTTTTCTTCTTTTTTTTTTAAAGTGTTTTAATGAAGCGAGGCCAGTAGGTTGAGGGGGGGATTCTGCCCCTCTGCCCCACTCTGGGGAGACCCCCCCAGGGCTGCCTCCAGCTCTGGGGCCACCACCAGCAGAAGGACATGGAGCTGTTGGAGCGGGGCCAGAGGAGGCCCCGGAGATGCTGGGAGGGCTGGAGCCCCTCTGCTGGGAGGGGGGGCTGAGAGAGTTGGGGGGTTCAGCCTGGAGAAGAGAAGGCTCCGGGGAGACCTTGGAGCCCTTTCCAGTCCCTCAAGGGGCTCCAGGAGAGATGGGGAGGGACTCTGGATGAGGGAGGGGAGCCCTAGGAGGAGGGGGAAGGGTTTGACCCTGCAAGAGGGGAGATGGAGCTGAGCTGTGGGGAAGAACTTGTTTGGTGTGAGGGTGGTGAGAGCCTGGCCCAGGTTGGCCAGAGAAGCTGTGGCTGCCCCATCCCTGGAGGGGTTCAAGGGCAGGTTGGAGGGGGCTTGGAGCAACCTGGTGTGGTGGGAGGTGTCCCTGCCCAGGGCAGGGGGTGGCACTCGGGGGGCTTTAAGGTCCCTTCCAACCCAAACCATTCTGTGATTGTGCATTGGAAGCATTTGGATGTCATACAGTGGGGTAACAGGGTAACTAACCCCCCAGTGCTGTGCCATGAAGCCCGGGTACAAGAGCCTGGGGTTCCATCACTTCTGTGCTTGTAAGGGCTGGTCCAGGCTCAGCACCACGTCTCCAGGCAAGAAAGGATGATATTTTTCATCAGGTTCCTGCAAAATCTGCTGCAGTCATAACTGGTGAACATCTCAAGATGTTTCCTTTCTGTTCAGACGAGTCTGGTGGTTTTGGCTGGATTCCCACCTCTCCTCAGCTTGGGGAATCACAAACACACATGTAGATACGAAGTCGCTCTCAGCAAAGCTTTTGCCACAGGGCAAGTTCCTTCCTCTCCAGCAGTGAGAAAATAAAAATGTTGGATGCTGCTGAGGGACAAGGCCATCCCACAACCCATCGTGCTGCCTCCGGGTCCTCCACCCCCTCCTCCCAGAAAGAAAAACATCCTCAAGAGGATTCTTGGGAACAGGTTTGGGAAAGATTTCCCCTGATGAGAAGCAAAGACATGATGGACTCTACTCTAACAGCTTTCTTTTACAGAATGCCTTGCTCTGTGGCACTCTAAGCTGAAAAGGCATGTTAATAAGCACCCGTATGAATAATGTTCTCCCAGTATAAATTGCAATGTAGTTGTGCAACAGGGACATTAGAGGCTTCAGGAATCTCATTTCTCTCTTCATAATATTTCCTGGAAAACTCCATAAAAACAAAACACAGCATCCACTTTATATAATTACAAAAAAGCTGGGAACTCAATATTTTGTTTTGTTTACAGTCTAACATCCTCCTCGTTGGCTGGAGACCATAATGTTATTGTGTATGTGATAGACTGGAAATTTTGATATGATGTGTAATTTTCTTTTCTACTTCCCTTTTTGAAAAAAGAAAAAAACCACAAGAGAGAAGAGGGACTGGCACTCGTTACCCACTCACAAAGGGTTAATGCCAGGGAGGGCTGTGGTGGCCATTTACCAGCAGTGACATGGTGGAAGGGAGGAAGGTGACCTGGCTAATGATGTAGAAGAAGAAATATCAGAGGAAACTAAGAAAGAAAAAATACATTGATATAATTTATCGAAAGGAAAACCCACGCTTTTAAAGGGAGAGCAGGCAGATGATGAGTTATGGCATCGGAGAACAACCTTCAGAGAAATCTCTGTATTTAAATCACCTGGTTTGTCCTCAGTTATTTAAGTCACCTGGTTTGTCCTCAGTTCCATCCTTCCATCCCAGGGAGAAGCCAGCTCTCAGGGAAGTCTCTGGTGTGTTCCCGGGATGTGATTTTGTTGTGTCCAGACCCCCTGGGTGGAGGCTGAGGCTGCCCTCCTGGCTGAGCTCCCCTTCCATCCCCTGCCCTACAGGGACCTGTCAGGTCCTGGTCCGACTGTCGGTCCAGGAGGGGTTTGTAACAGTTCTGAGGGTGTGATTAAGTGAGACATCCTGTTTTTCTGTCACACGGGCACAGGTCCCTGTCCTGGGCAGAGCTCTGGTACCCAAACCAGCCGTGGTCGGGCTGGATTCAAGCAGGGTGGGGGGCAGGCAGGGATGCTGAAGCCCCCCCATCTCCTCCTCCATGACGGGGGACGGGGATGCCCTGGGTCTTGTCTCCTTTGCATGAGCAGAGTGGCATCGAGCCACGTCCCTTTGCTGTCCCCAGCATCCCACCAGCCACGCCACGTCTCCTTGCCGGTGCCTGGAGCAGGCTCCCGGCTGACACCCAGCTCCCGGAGCCCAGAGCCCCCATCCCGCCCCACTTTATTTCTGTAATTAGCTGAAACGCAATCAAATATCCGCAGGCAAACCATCAGAGGGCTTGGGCTCCTGGCAGGTTTCCTGCCCAGGCAGAGGGACGTGCTCCGAAGCCCATTTTCAGTTCCTCGCCTCGCAGCCCCCGGCCAGGGGGAGCGTGCTCATCCCTCCTTACGCCTGGGATGAGAAAAAGCAACTTTTCATGTTTTTTTCCACCCCCCCCCCCTCCATCCTTTCACACTGTGCTACGCTGGAGCGCAGAGCAGCCCCACTGCTTGTTTTTCAAAAGCTGTTTGCTGCCTAATTTAGGATCCTCGACTTAAAAGTCTCCAGCCGGAGCTGTCGAACCCGCAGCTGTGTTTTGCAGATGAGAGACTTGGGCTGGTTTCAGATCTTGTTTTTGGAAAGGCCACCGTCATCCTGAGCGAGAGCAACACGAACGGCACGAGTCCATCCTCCAGAGCAGCGAACCGTGAGAGCCCCCGTGCTCCTCCAGAGCTCTTGAAGGACTGAAGTCTTTCCCTGTTCATTTTGGATTGAAAAAAGCACCTCCTTTATGTTTAACCCTTCCATTTCTCCAGCCTCTCCAGGTTTCTATCACCAATTTGCTTAAAACAAAACAAAAGACAAAAAAGACAACACTATAAAAAACCCCATCATCAAAAAAGCCCTTTCAGGCCCTTGGGATGAACTTTGGGGTTCATCCTCCTGCTTCTACCGTTGTTGGGATGACAATTTTTAAAGGGTGTCCATGTGGCACGTGCAGCCTCAAGGGGCACTGCCCCTCTAGTAATGAATAATTGTTTTCAATTTTGGAATGAAGGCTTTACATCCGAATGTTCTCCCATTGATAGGTTGGAAGGGGAGGTCAAAATTGAGAACAGAGTGTGCAATTACAGAAGAAACAAAAAATATGGACTTCTGTGTGTAGCTTCTGGGGTCTGATCCAGGGGGACAGCCTGGAGCAGTACAAGAACCTGGGTGTGGGGCCAAGATGTAACAGCCCTGCTTTGTGTGTAGCTTCTGGGGTCCGGTACAGGGGGACAGTGCCCCTGCTTGGGGTGAACGTGTGCCAGGGGCTGCCAAGATGTAACAGCCCTGCTTGGGGTGAACGTGTGCCAGGGGCTGCCCATACATAGAATCACTGAATGGTTTGGGTGGGAAGGGACCTTTCCATACATAAAATCACTGAATGGTTTGGGTTGGAAGGGACCTGAAAGCCCCCCCAGTGCCACCCCCTGCCCTGGGCAGGGACACCTCCCACCACACCAGGTTGCTCTAAGCCCCCTCCAACCTGCCCTTGAACCCCTCCAGGGATGGGGCAGCCACAGCTTCTCTGGCCAACCTGGGCCAGGCTCTCACCACCCTCACACCAAACAAGTTCTTCCCCACATCTCAGCTCCATCTCCCCTCTTTCAGGGTCCAACCCTTCCCCCTCCTCCTAGGGCTCCCCTCCCTCATCCAGAGTCCCTCCCCATCTCTCCTGGAGCCCCATCTCAGCAGAGATGGGGCCAAGTTTCTATAGACTGGGGCCAGAAAAAATTGAGATGAGCAGAGCAGCCAAACACTAAACAAAGGGGATGGAAACGAAGGTGGTGATGGCTCATTAGCTCTAAGCTGCTCAAGACTCCAGTCATTTTATTACAACTGCTCCCCAAGCAGCTGGAGCACACCTCCACACGGGAGAGTCTTTGCTTGAGAGGAGATTTGGAAGGACATTTGCTCCAAGACATTGGAGCAGGGATTTGCAGGGGGGTTTGAGCAGTGCTGTAGCAAACACTGACCTCGGTGCCAGAGATGCATCTGAAAAGTTAAAAAAATAATTCAAAGTGCAATTGAAGTTGCTGATATCTCTACCTCCCACCCAAAGCCCCCACAGAGGTCCAGCACTGAGCTGTTCTGGCCTTGGGTGCATTTGCACTGGGTCACATTTTGGTTCTTCGAGGCCCAGGTGAGCTACAGGTTTTCAGGTGGGAAGAGGCAGCATTAATAACATCTGCTCTCCTGCCCTGGCCAGGAACCTCCCCTGGTGATATCTGCCAGCATTCCTCTGCTCCAGCTGCTTTCCTTCAGAGAGCTGGTGGTGGCTCTAGGCTCAGTTTTACCTCTAGGCAGGAGTCATCAGCTGCACGATTAACTCTTTTAACCCCTCTGGTAAGCAGCAGCGCTGCAGAAGAGCGGCTCCGTGTGTCACCATCACACTGACCATGGTCTGTGAGACACCAGGAACTCCTCAGCAGCAGCTGAGGACACAGAGGAGAAGAGAGAGAGAGAACAAGTGGTCTGGGCTGTCAGCAGGGACAAAAAGTCCTTAGTGAACATTCAGCTCGGTTTTCCCTTGCTTAGTGCAAGGAAATGCTCCAGCAGGGGATGGTGAAGCTCTGAACCAGGTGGTATCACAAGGGTGTGGAACCCTCATCTTCCTTCTCCTCTGCTGAGCTTTTGGGGCAGGAATGCTGTAGGTGAAGTCAGCCTTGCCTGGGGCTGTGGGACAGCCTGGGTGTTTTCCCAAGGTCAGCTACAGCTCTAACTCCTACAAGAGCTAGGACTTTCCTACAGGAGTTGACCCCAGATCCATCAATTTGAACCAGCCCTGTTCAACCAATAGAATCAGGGCTACTAGAAGAAGGGTTGGGGCAAGTTAAAGCCCCTCAACATAGGGATGACAATGAGGCAACGCATTACACACAGCGGAGACAGCCACTGGGGCATCAAAAGTCAACCTTCTCCTGGGCAGTATCTCCTGCACCCTCAGTCCTTGCTCCTTGAAGGCAATTCTTATCCTAATATTACTATGGAAAGAGCCAGGGGCCATTGGTAGGTGACAGTCCATGGTGTTACACAGGTCTAGATACACACAGGAGAGTGGAAAGGACAAGAAGCACCCACTTGGGGACACAGCTGGAGCCCCAATGGGGGCTGACGGGACACCAGCCATAACAATGAGCTGATTCACACCAGTGATTCCCACTACCTTGTCTGCTACCACATGGTCCAGCAAGTCCCCCCCAAACACTGATGGTTGCCCACCAGCCAAGGCAGCCACAGGTGATAGGATGGTGGATCTCCACCTCCCACAGCAAACCCAGCTGGAAAAACACTTCACAACCTTCAAGGTCACCCCAGCATCATGAGGTGATGAGGGCCAGAACCCTCTGGAAGGATCCATCCCTTTTCCAGCCTCCTGCCCATGGACCTGGGAGGAGACACTCAAGAGCTGGAAGGGTTGATGTGGGAAGGTTGCTCCCGTGCTGCCAGGAGCTGGTGGCACTTTGCTAGAACCGAGAACCCCTACACAAGAAGGTGGATGGCTGGGCACTGCCACCCCAACCATCCCTGTGGGTGGATTTGAAGCTGCAGGCAAGAGGCTGGAGGACCTGGTGACATCCACGTGCACAGGGTGGGACCCAGCATGTGAAGGGGCTCCATGAAGAGCCTGGAAACAAGTCTCTCAGTGCCACCACCTATCCCAGCATCACCAGGGGATGCTGATGCTCTCCAAGCATGACATTCCCTCATGACATGGAATAACAACCATCTTTCCTCCTCCACTCCCCTTTCTTGGGCAAAGAGGTGTCCAGATGCCCAAAGAGGCTCCTCTGACAGGGCAGCACCCTTTGGACCTCCAGGGACCATTCAGCCACCAGCAGGGTTGCTCCCCAAATATTTCTTGAGGCAGATGTGTGAGCACCCTCCCTCCTGCACCCCTTCTTGGGGCACACGGATAACCAGTCCCACCGTGGTCCAACCCCAGCAGTTGCCAGCCCAAGTAAGAGGCATCATTAAACAATGCTAATAAATACTTTATTTACCAAGATCACATTAAAATATTCTTAAGACTGTCCCATCTTGCTGGGTCCCTTCAGCAGCAGCTCGAGGATCCCAGAGGAGGCTTGGAGAGCTCACGCAGCAACACCAGCTTCATGGCCAGCAGGACCTCGCGGTGGCTGAGGTGGCTTCTTCTGCTGCAGCGGGACAGCCGGGTGGCCTCCAGCGCCACGTCCCCGAGCAGCTGGGGGCTGCCCAGCCAGTCCAGGGCAGCAGCTACCAGGCAGGAGGCTCCAGTAGACCACGTCTATAAGGAGAGCAACCATCAGCACAGCCAGCTGTAGGGCAGGACAACTTGGGGAAGTGCCTGCAGGCACGGGTCAAACAGCGCTCCCTCAACCCCATCCCACCACACCTTCAATTTAAGTTGAAAACCTCCACATTTGGCTAATGCATGAGTATCCAGGCTTGGATACATGGATGACCAAGCTGAGCCCAAGGTCCAAATGACTCAGAGCTGGGATGATCCAAGCCCAGTTAGGACATACCTGATTTAGGAGCTTGTGGATGTAGATGGAATAAGCCACCTTCTTCTTCTGCCTGCGGGGTCGGAGGCAGAGGAGGCTCTGCCAGGCACACCCAGCCACTGCCTTCCTCTTCGAGAGGATGGTGGGGTCATGGTCCATCGCTGCTGCCCACACCTAGTGCTGGTTCCACACACGCTTGTTGGCTCTGCTGAGGGTGAGCAGAGCATGAGCCCAGACAGTGGGGCATCAGGCATTTTCCCCCCGCCTAAATCCACCCAGGGCATTCCCAGGCAGGTAATTAGCATCATGCAAATTAAACACAAAAAATATTCAACATCTTACATCAGGCATCTCCCCCCAACCCCAGATCCACCCAGTACATTCCCAGGCAGGTAATTAGCATCATACAAATTAAACACAAAAAATATTCAACATCTTGCAGAAAACAAGAGCAGAAAATGTAGAATCATAGCCAGAAGGGACCTCCAAAGGCCATCTAGTCCCACCCCCCCGCAGTCAGCAGGGACACCCCCAACTAGACCAGGTTGCCCAGGGCCTCATCGAGCCTCTCCTTGAATATCTCCAGGGAAGGGGCCTCAACCACCTCCCTGGGCAACCTGTTCCAGTGCTCCACCACCCTCACAGGAAAGAACTTTCTCCTCATCTCCAATCTAAATCTGCTCCCCCCCCAGCTTAAAGGCAGAGAGAGCATCTCCCCATGGAGCCAAAGACAACAAAAACAACACACAAATTGGGGTGTTTCCCCCACCCCCAGCTGACCTCCAAGAGCAGCCCCAGTCTCCCCAGAAGCAGGCAGGAGGAGCCAGAGGAAGAGTCTGGGGCTGCTGCTTTTAACCTGGGGAGGTGTGGGGGGGGCTCATTGCCTTCACCTGGGGGCTGCAGCCCACCGGGACCCACTGGGCTGTGGGGACGGGGATGGGGACAAGGACATGGAAGGCCACACGGCTTTGCACCCCACATCCCACCCCTCCCTCCCCAGTTCCGACACCCAAACCAGCAATTTTTGACCTAAAACGCTCTTCTTGGGTGAGGCTGTTCCTGCTCCCAGGTTCCCCCTGGCCCCGTTGCCCTAATTAGTATTGTTAATCTAATTAGCCCAAGGCAGCAGGTTCTGGGGTGGTAGCAGACCTTGGGGTGATTCTGCGTTTATTGGGGGGTTTCGGGGGGGTTCTGTAAGTGCCAGAGTGAGGGGCTCTGGGAGGGCACCCGGGGGTGCTGGGGGCAGGATCAGGCCCTGCGTGGGGGG
>NW_015090927.1:197897-198195 GCF_001431845.1 Calidris pugnax
CACAGGAGCACATTCTGCAGCACAAAACCTTGGGGTACAGCAAAAAGGGGGCCAGTGGGTGCAGGATGTGCCCCCCCCACGTCCTCGTAGGGTTCCCGTGAGGTGCAGAATGTGGCCCCCCCATGCTATAGGGGTCCCCCAGATGTGGCCCCCCATGCAGGGGGAGTGTGTCCCCAGGGTGCAGGCTGTGGACCCTTCTACTAGTGGGGTTCCCCGGGTGCAGGATATGCCCCCCCCCATGCTGGGAGGGGGTCCCCCAAGTGCAGGATGCAGACCCCCTTGTACAAGTGGGCCCCCA
>NW_015090927.1:198205-198922 GCF_001431845.1 Calidris pugnax
CCCTGTTCTATGGGGGTTCCCCTAACACAGAACATGCCCCCCCCAAAGTGGGGTTCCCCCACCTGCAGGGTGCAGCCCCCCATACTGCTGTGGGGTGGTCCCCCGTGTGCAGGATGTGGCCCCCCCGCATCCTCCTGGGGCTCCCCCAGATGCAGGATGCAGCCCCCTGTATTGCTGTATGTGGGGGTCCCCCGTGTGCAGGATGTGGCCCCCCCGCATCCTCCTGGGGCTCCCCCAGATGCAGGATGCAGCCCCCTGTATTGCTGTATGTGGGGGTCCCCCGTGTGCAGGATGTGGCCCCCCCGCATCCTCCTGGGGCTCCCCCAGATGCAGGATGCAGCCCCCTGTATTGCTGTATGTGGGGGTCCCCCGTGTGCAGGATGTGGCCCCCCCGCATCCTCCTGGGGCTCCCCCAGATGCAGGATGCAGCCCCCTGTATTGCTGTATGTGGGGGTCCCCCGTGTGCAGGATGTGGCCCCCCCGCATCCTCCTGGGGCTCCCCCAGATGCAGGATGCAGCCCCCTGTATTGCTGTATGTGGGGGTCCCCCGTGTGCAGGATGTGGCCCCCCCGCATCCTCCTGGGGCTCCCCCAGATGCAGGGTGCAGCCCCCCATATTAGTGGGGTTCCTCTGCGAGGAGGATGCACCCCCTCCCCTCCACCCCGTGCTATGGGGGCTCCCCCAGTTTCAGGATGAACCCCCCCTGTGCTACAGGGG
>NW_015090927.1:200023-200311 GCF_001431845.1 Calidris pugnax
TCGTCCCCGGTGGCCGCCATGGCGGAGCGGGAGAGCCTGGAGTTCGGCAAAGCCGACTTCGTGCTGCTGGACGCCGTCACCATGGCCGAGTTCATGGCCAACCTCCGGCTGCGGTGAGCGCTGAGGGGAGGGGAGGTGATTGCGGGGGGGCGGAATGTGTGAGGGAGACTCCGGTGTGAGGAAGGAGATGAGGGGACACCCCCCCTTCCTCCCCTTTCTTCATCGCCTCAGGGGTGGGAGGGCTCGTCTTCCCGGTTTTCCCTTCGTGGTTGGGGTGTGGGGCTTAGT
>NW_015090927.1:220098-220640 GCF_001431845.1 Calidris pugnax
CCGGTCCTTCCCCTCAGCCCCGGGGCAGCGCGAGCCCAACCGTCGTCCCCGGTGGCCGCCATGGCGGAGCGGGAGAGCCTGGAGTTCGGCAAAGCCGACTTCGTGCTGCTGGACGCCGTCACCATGGCCGAGTTCATGGCCAACCTCCGGCTGCGGTGAGCGCTGAGGGGAGGGGAGGTGATTGCGGGGGGGCGGAATGTGTGAGGGAGACTCCGGTGTGAGGAAGGAGATGAGGGGACACCCCCCCTTCCTCCCCTTTCTTCATCGCCTCAGGGGTGGGAGGGCTCGTCTTCCCGGTTTTCCCTTCGTGGTTGGGGTGTGGGGCTTAGTGAGGTGAAGGGGAGGCTCTGAGGGGACAAGCCCCCCCTCCCACCTTCCCTTCAGCCCCCCCTCCCCAGCACCAAATTGGGGAATTCTGTCCCAAAATGGGACATTTCAGGGAGCCCAGCGGGCACAGGGAGCACCCAGCCCTGCTTTTGGTCCCACACGGGTTTTTCTTTGCCAAACTTCCCTCATCTCCTCGCCCCCCCCCCCCCCCCCCC
>NW_015090927.1:220650-328204 GCF_001431845.1 Calidris pugnax
TCGCTGCACCCCACCTTCCCCCCCCCCCCCCCCCCCCCCCCCCCCCCCACCTCTGGCAGGTCCCTCGCCCCGCAACGTTGGGTGGTGGGAAGGAAGAAAAAGAAGAAAAGAGCAATAAAAGTTACCAAGTCCAAGGTCGCTGCAGCCCCGTAGGAGCGTTTACAGCCCTTGGCCGGTCGCTGCGTTAACGTTTTGTCATCTTTATGGTTTTATTTCCCTCGCAGAGGTGCTGGGTTTCGGGCAGGATCTGCCTTTTGAGCCCTGTTTCTCTGTGGAGCGGCGCTGGGCACCGGGGGCTGCGAGGACAGACCCTCAGTCTGCCTTTGGTGGCCCCTCATAAAAGATTCATGGGAGCTCTTCCTGATAAACTCTTGCTTGTGCAAGGATTTGATCACTACCAAAGGGATAAAAATGGGATTTATTGGCTGTTTCTCACCCATTCACTCCCCCTTTACCAGCCGTTTCTCTCCTGACACTCCTGTCCTGGAGATGGTTGAAACCAGTAACTCCTCAGGTCTGAGCAGTTGTTGGATGCACCTGAGAGCAGCTCTGGCAGTAGCCGTAGGAAGAGAGGTGGGCTAAGCTTCCTCATATTGAGAAAGGAGAAAAAGAAGCTCTTTCAGGCAATTACGTTGTCTCCTCGAGATTAAATCTGTGGATACTGAGGTCTGCATCAGCCTCTGAGTGAGGGGAATCTTTGCTCCACACAGGGATCCCCGTCTGCTGCAGGGCTGGGGCTCAGATCCCGGCGGTGTGAGAGATAATAATAACAGCCAGCATATTTGATACTATTTTTTCTTTTCTATTTTGGATTTCTATTTGGGTGAGGAGGGCATTTGTACATAAATACAAAGAAAAACCATGTTGAGCTTTGAACATGAGGAAATGTCAGATTTAAATAAATTTTGCTGTGCCCCTCAAAGCTTAAATTTGCTTCTCATTTGTGTGCACCATGACGCTCTAATTGTATTACAAAGGGTTTACAAACAGAGTCATTGTAATTAACAGGAAACTTGCATGTAACAGTTGGTTCTTGGGGTTGGTTTTTTCCTTTGGTTGATGTGTACCAGGTATCTAAATGAGGTATTGGAAACGGATTGTCAGATAACTTAAAAATGAATGTAGCTTGTTGGTTGTCTTTAGGAATCAAATTAATTAATTGAGAGGTGCTTGCAATGGTGCATATAGATAATTTTGCATGCTGGTCCTGTCTAAGCATGCTGTCAGACATCCCTGCTGTATCTAACACATCTTCAGTGTCCCTTTAACTCCAGTGCCTGGGTCACTGGAACCCAAACCAGGCCTTTCCCTGTGACACCGATTCAGACACCGGTTTCTTTTGCACGAGTAACATGTGTGTTACTTTGGCTGCAGTTTTTAATTTAACTTTTAATTTGCAGTTCTAATACAGTTCACTTTTCTAACCTTGGTGCTGTCATCCCCTGACTTTAGGTTTGTCTGTGCTGGGACGTTTGGGAAAGGGAACCTGAAGGTACCAAAAGTGTGGCTTTTCAGGAAAAGTGCTAAACTCTGCTGAGCCCTGATGGATGTTGCCGGGAGGGCGGTGGCCCTGGCCTGCTGACCCAGCCTGGCTCCTGGGGTTGCCACAAGTCTCAAGCACCACTTGCTTCTCTTATTTTTACTGCTTCAGAGACGCTAATTAACTCCCAATGCTGATACATTTTAAATGATGTCAGACCCAAATTACACCCGAGGCCGCGACCTGTTAAAGGGTTGATTGTGTCACGGTGTGTTTTGTCACCTTGCGTGGATGGCAGGAGCTGCCTTTGTGCTGTCAGGGGCTGAGCAGAATGGAGAAATTGTTGCTTCTCCATCATTAACTTCAAGTGACGGGTTGGTTGGGTTTACACTTGGACGGGCTCCACCCTATTCCATAAATCCAGCTTTCTGCCAGAGCTATTTCTGTTCGGGGTCACTGGCTGACCCAAGACGGGTTGTGCTGGATTTAGTTCCCAAGTGAGCCCAGATGTGGGTGGAATTGAAATCATACCAGTTTCGGTGCATGCAAGGATATTTCCCCAAGGATGTCTCTAGTGGGAAAAAGAGAAGTGGTGAAGTTGCACTTTTCATTACTGTAATATTTGAATTTAGTGGTGTTGACACGGGCTGGATTAGTGGGGCTGATTTGCCTTTCGAGGTGAGTACCTGCCTGGGTGGATGGATGAAGGCAATGTGAATTTATTACCTCATTTCCCATGCCCTGTTGTTTCTAGGTCCGTGTAGTGATTCAGCAAAGATATCATCGTGTTTTTTCATGGCTATGTCTTACAACTGCTTAATAAACTGGCCATCTCATGTGGACACTCAAGCAGTCGCAGCATGTTACGCATTAATTGTAAATAAAAGTCATCCGGTCCTTGAATTCCTTCGTTCTGAGTGGGCTACCAGTGCCTGGTTGTGATTCTTAGTCACCAGAATAATTAAAAAAAAAAAAAAGAAAAGCAGGACTATTGGAACAGTTGGCGTGGGCTCAGTAGTTAGCTTTGTTTTGGAGCAAACCTCCCAAGCTTTAACAGATAGTGGTTCCTGAAGTGGTTGTAAGTATGAGTTATTATTTGAGCCATTTGCACTTGAGCAGATAGTCTGGTGTTCCCTTTAATCAGCTCCCCGTTAACCTTTGCGGGCAGGTTGATTACTGCAGGAGTAGTTGGCATTTCAATTCCTATCGCAGGATGTAAGATTAATTGAAAGACTCCTTAAAACAGGGAAACTTTTTAATGTCAAACAGCTCTCGGGTCCCCTCGCTGGCAATCAAGGGCTAGTATTTAGCTGCTCTCCGACTGTAATCTGAGGGAGAGTGAACGTCCTGCTCTGGAGTTGTTAAAACATTTCCATTGCAGTGGGTGGTTTTGATTTAAGGTGAGTGTGAGTGTCCCACAGCAGGTGGAGTGGGAGGGTGCTGGTGGAAGGGAGCAGGGCTCTCACAGGAGTTGCTGCCCTTTTGCAGAAATTGTGGCACAGAGGAAACCCGAGGTGTGAACCTTTGTGTAAGAGAAACACAGCCCCGTGCATCACCTCAGTTTTCATCACGCCCTAATGACAAGTTCAAATGAAAGTTATCATTTTTTATTTGCTTCCTTGTAAGGAGGAGGGCAAGAAGGTTATATTTCACAGGTATGAGGTATTGTTTAATACATAATTTCTTGCAGGATAATGCAAAGACCATTCATTTATCTTGATAAACTTGCATTGATCTTGATAAACAAATAAAAAAGAGCTTTAAAAATGGTATTTACGGCACGCAAAGCGTTAGCTTGATTTCTTGACTTATCTGTTCTGCAGTCTTAGTGATAACTTCAGGAATAACTTCAGACTAGCTTCTCCTTGCAAGGTCTGGAACACTTTGCAGGGGAGGAAGACGTGATCCGTGCCGTGCTGGGGGTGAGATGGTGTGGGGGCCCGACTGTGGATAAACCCAATGTGTCTTAATCACTGTAAGTGGAAAGCAGAGAATTACAAATCACAGCACAGAGTAGCATTCAGGGTGGTCCCGTATGAGCTGTGTGCTCAAGGTCTTTCTGTTCTCACATCTAATTCATGAGCAGGTGCTACTTGACTCATCTTTTCCTGATTTCTAGCGAGTTGCTCATTTTTCGTAAGTGTTGTGCAAATCCCCCCCTGGGAGCACAACAGATCTTTGTCACAGTCCTTAAAGAATTCAAGGATGCATGAAAGGAAGACTGTGAAAACACATGGTAAGGTGTAATGATTGTAAAATGGATTTGGGGTTGTTTTCCTCTTTTTCTTTAACTAGTTCCAGCAGGAAACCTGATGTGGAAGGCTGTACTTGCTGCTCAGAGAGCTCCTGGTCATCCCAGCCCACCTGAGCCTGAGGAAGTGGTGCACAGAGCTCCAGTTTAATATAGTCCTTGCAGTTGTCTCCCTGCACACATTGTGATTCCTGAGCTCTTAAAGCAACACTTAATAAAAGCACAGTTCTGCATTTAGTTAAAATATGCAAAAGTGTCTTTATACTGTTTCTCAACTCTTATAGTGCAAACGCCAGCATTTTCAAAGCTAGCCTAAGTTAAAGCAATTCTCTTATAGTGCAAACGCCAGCGTTTTCAAAGCTAGCCTAAGTTAAAGCAATTCGTATTTATTGCAGCTACTTTTGAAAGATAATATTTGTTATGATTAATAATATTTTTGGTATCAAGAATCTGTAAAGAAAATCTGGTTCTCCTCTGAGAATTTTCTGTGTTTGCTGTGCAGGCCAGGGTGAGGCACGGGCTGTGGTCCTATAAAAAGGTTGTAGCAAACTGAGACAGGGAATTGGGCTTCAAATCTTGAAGGGATTTTCTTAAGACAGTTGTGTGTAGGCTGTATCATTCAGACCTCTCTCTTTCTTCTGGATGATGTAGTGGGTTGGGTCTGTAGTTTAAAATGATCTGGTGTGTGTTTTGGATGAGTGGTGTGAATAGCTGGCAGCCTCTTGGCTTTACAGCACCTTCCTTTTGGATACAAGAAGCTGAAGATGGTGCCAAAAATGTATAGATTTCCCAATTGCCTGGGTGACCTGAAATGAAGCTCTAATGCAGTTGTTAGCAGCCTTTTCAGTGGGGGATACCAAAGGGTTTTCGTGTAAATACACAGATGTTCACTCACCTTACAGCTCTGAAAGGCCAAACTTTGACTAGATTGCCAAAAAAAAGGCAATTTGGCATTCTCTAAGTCTGGAAACTGGGTTTTTTTCCTTTTATCTGTCCTCGACAGGCCTGGGAAAACATGCCCAAGTTCTGGGGCTGACCAAAGACTTTAATTTGTTCCCGTTCTTCAGGGGATCAGTGTCCCCATAAATCCATGAGAAGCGATGCTTTCTCAGCAGGGCTGTGGATCATTGATAACGTTTGGTTTTTCATCTATATAGCGCCCTTTCTGCCCTTCCACTGACTTAATTCTAAAGTGTTGGAGCAAAGGGTGCTGTCTATATCATACTGATGTTTTTACACCAGCTTTCTTATCTTTTGAGCTCCATCTTAAACATTCATATTTTTGGTTGAGGTTGTGGTGGGAGAGGTTTGGCTTCACGCTGGGTAGTCAAGTGTCTTTAATCCTGGTGGAGGAAACACCATGTGAATGCTCGGTTTCATTCATGCTTTTGGTAATGAAATATTCATGCTTAATAAACAAGCTTTTCATGCCTTTAAGCTATTTTAATTTCCTCATTTTAAATAGAGATGAATATTTGAATTGTTCGTGTGGTGTTGAATTAAAAAGCTGCTGGGAAGACTTGGCTTTCTTCTTCCTGGGGAGGGGTGGCTGCCGCTGTGGGTGCTGCAGGACACTCCTCACTGTGGCTCGGACAGGCAGCAGTTAAGTCTCATCAGCTCTTCCTGGCTTCTTCAGAATTGCCCAGCTTGCAGAGAGCTGTCTTGTGTCAGAATTTGGAATGAATGGAATGAAAATTCCCCTTGGTCCATCGAAATTTGACTTACGAGCTTGGAAGGGGTCCAGCTTGATCTTCGTAGATGGAAAAGGCCATCGATCTCACTTAAAAAAGCAAATCTGAATGACACAAGTAGCAAAAGGGAGGCTGAAGGGCAGCTTTTGGGTTCCTGCAGGGACTTGCTGCTCTGCTCATGGAAAGGGATGGCTGCTACAGGTGGGCTCTGTGTTTCCCAACAGCGTTCCTCTGAACGAAGCTTTGAAGGAGACCGTGTCCCGCGTGGAGTTTGTTTTCCCTCCGTGTGTGGGGAATTTATATAGTTTGACTGAATCTTCTTTTGCCCATCTGTCCTCCCCTGACTTATGAATACCTTCTTTTCTCAGAGTGAAATTTTACAGTAGTCTTTTTATAGCAGTGTGGGTGAGGTAGTGTTTAATAATTTTAACACATGGGTGTTGAATAATATACGAGGTCAGATTTATGAATGAGATTAGTCTTTCAGGGTACCTTACAGTTTGAAATTCTTAGGCTGGTGATGCTGTGCTGCTGGTCCTGGCTTGCCAGCTGACACCGAGCCGCGTTTATGGTACTTGTCAGAGTACAGACAACAAAATTTAATTACAGGTAGGTAGCTAACACCAAGCTGGGGAGGGACATTCATGTCGCGTGGTGTCAGGTGTGAAAAGCCCTACAGAATCCCTTCTGCAACCAGAATTATTCTGAATTTAGCTCAACAGGAGACACTCCTTGTTGCATCTTTTTAAAATAAATTATTTTTTTCTTCTATTTACACGAAGGGTGGCTACAAAAAGTCAGCTGCTAATTTAGGAATTCCTCAGTAGTCTTTTTGCTTTCATCCTTGCCTCTTGTCTACAGTTAGTTTGTAGATTCTGATGAAGACCTCAAGTTGCCCCAGGGGAGGTTTCGATTGGATATTAGGAAACATTTCTTCATGGAAAGGATTATCCAGCATTGGAATGGGCTGCCCAGGGAAGTGGGCAGGCACCATCCCTGGAGGTGTTCAAAAGACGGGTAGACATGGTCCTCAGGAATATGGTTTAGTGATTTTTATTTCCTTTTTTTTTTTTTTTTTTTTTTTTTTTTTTTTTTTTGTTTTTTTTGTGTGTACTTCCAACCCAGATGATTCTATGACTCTAAGTAACACGGGTCCCAAAGATCCTCAGAGCGGGCAGTGCATCTCTGATAGTAGAATCCTGTTCTTGGTTTTGAGTGCCATGCTTGTATAACCTGCATGGTTTTAACTCGTCGTCACCTCCTGAATTTCACTAGCTGAAGGCTGACTTTAAGATCTGCCAAATTCTTACAGTAAATATTAGTTAATATTTCCAGTGAGTCTCGTGGTGTCCTTTAGTCGAGAGTCCTTTGTATTTACTTCTGTTCAAAAGTCTGCCTCTTCAGATTGTTTTACTGACCTACTGCTCCACCGACCCCTTGCGTTCCTTTTGGGCTGAGCAAGCTTTTACACTACCTGAATGTTTCTCCTTTAGTCATATTTACTCACATTCCTTTAGAGATGTGGATCTCGAGAGCTATTTGCCTGTTACATCAACGCTCTTCTTTCTCCGTCCCTGGGTCGTGACTGCATCTTTTTATGGAATGAAGAAATTCAGAGGGAGGGGAGGAGAAAGCAGATTTGCCATTATGTGTTAAATAAGGGAGCTGTGTGTTCCTTTGTAGGAAATGCTCATTTCCAGTTCTCAGAAGCAGACATGCAATTTCTAGATTTCTGTTCCTTTCAGGGCTTTTTGGTTAGACCTGACGAGATCTCGGCTCACGCTGCTGCTGTCCTGTACTGATGGTTCTGTCTCTGTCAAACGGACTGGGAGGGAAAGTACAGTTTTCATTGTGGCACTTTCCAATGTGAAGGGAACAGCTTAGATCTGAGAACGTTCTGTCTTTGGGGTTGAGAAAGGGGCGTTAGATAAATTTTACCTCTTGAAAAGATTCTTTTTTTCTTCAAATCTAAACCATTAAATTCTTCATCAGATAACTTTTATGTTTTGCTAGGAATAAGGGGTTTTTTCATTCCTGGGATTTGTTTCAGCTCTGATGTTCCTCTCCCCTGGCCCGTGCGGGGCCTGGCTGCTGCAAGTGGGCATGGGACTGGTCCTGTTTGTGGGTAGTGGTTTGGGTAGATAACAGATAACATCCTGCCACAGCCCAGTGAGGAGGAAAGCTGAGGTAGGAGGAGGGGGGTATCATGTAAAGACCTTTTAAATAAAATGGATAAGCCAAAGGACTTGCCCTTGTCATCATCACAGATGGTCTTGCAGTGCTCTACTACTCAGGCTCACCAGGAGAAGTGTCTGACTAGTGATGGGGCATAACCAGACTGGTCTTGCTTTAACTCTTGATGGTGACCACCTGCTGGTGGCCAGCAGGTCGTGGGAGGTGTTTCTACCCCTCTGCTCTGCGCTCGTGACACCCCCCCTGGAGCTCTGTGTCCAGCCCTGGAGTCCTCAGCACAGGAAGGACATGGACCTGTTGGAACGGGTCCAGCGGAGGGGCATGAAGATGATCAGAGGGATGGAGCACCTCCCCTATGGAGACAGACTGAGAGAGCTGGGGTTGTTCAGCCTGGAGAAGAGAAGGCTCCAGGGAGACCTTCGAGCCCCTTCCAGTATCTGAAGGGAGCTCCAGGAGAGCTGGGGAGGGACTCTTTGTCAGGGAGTGCAGTGACAGGACAAGGGGTAATGGTTTTAAATTGGAAGAGGGGAGATCTAGATTAGATACCAGAAAGAACTTCTTTACAGTGAGGGTGGTGAGAGCCTGGCCCAGGTTGCCCAGAGAAGCTGTGGCTGCCCCATCCCTGGAGGGGGTCAAGGCCAGGCTGGATGGGGCTTGGAGCAACCAGGGCTGGTGGGAGGTGTCCCTGCCCAGGGCAGGGGGGTTGGAACTTGATGATTTTAAGGTCCCTTCCAACTCTAACCATTCTATGATTCTATGATGGTACTTTCCATTCTGCACCCCACCTCTGACTGTTGGGCTGGTCTCATCCAGAGCGTTCATTCCAGAAAATGTATTATTGGCTTTTGGGTGAAAATATGGCATTAAACCAGTTAAGTGGTCCCCAGGCAATCGCTTACCTGCTGTGGTATCATTTCTCACCCTTGGATGTTTCTTGCTGTGCTCCGGGGTGTCAGTTGTTGGCTCTGAGGAGTGTTGTCCCACCTGCCCCTTCCTTTCTCCTCTTGCTGACTGCCTGGCTATATTTTTATAATTGCAGTAGCCTATTGGTCGTCCTTGGTGACTTCTCTCTCTCCTCTTGCCTTCTGTACCTTCTTTGTACAGATGGACACCTCTGCCCAACTTTTCCCTCTTGCTGAAGTGTCTGTTCACGTGCCTCCAGCTCTGCCAACGTGGAGGTGTCTGGTCTCGGTGTGATTTTACCAGCCTTGCCCAGTGAGTTCAGACAGCTGGAGCTCCCTTGGGCTGGAGCGAGTGAGCTCTTCTGGACAGCAATTCACTTGTGGTGCCTGCACCATCTCATTTGGTCCTTTTTAGGCCTTTGCATTCAAAGGCAAATGTTATTATTTTCCCTCCAGCGTATCAGACCCAAGTCTGAGTCTCACACGGAGCTAAATCTCTTGCCTGGAGTCACCTTCACACTGGTTTTTCTGCTGTCTCCTTGTCTTACGCCTTGGCAAATCCCCCTTTCCCATATCTGCTTGTTCAAAATGTATCTACGGGAGGTTGTTTTTGCTTTCTGTTTTATCTCCTTCACCTGTCTCTTTGCCTCTTTCCCCTTGGACCTCAGGAGCACAGCTTATCTCCTTCCAACGTTTATCAGTGTCTCCCACAGCGCTGATCTGTTAACGAGTCTGGCTGAGAACTTTCTGACGAGCGTTCCTGTACTTTCCCCTCACTCACTCCTCTTGGCATGGAAGAAACCCCATATAAATTTCAACAAAGGCACAAGCCTCCTCCTTAAATGTCTAATTTATGAAGCCTACACAAACTTTTATCATGGTAGGAGGTTTGGTATGCCGTAACTGCTGATTATCATGTTGATCTGTTCAAGTAGTTTCCTGGTTCCAGGCTAGATCTGTGCCCGGGGGAGTTCGTGTTCTCCTGGGTCTGGACAGAGCCTGGCCTGACTCTGTGCTCCCTGAGATTGTTCAGGTAGAGAATAATTTGATTGATGTCATGATCTGTTCCCATTTAAGGTTGACGTAACTTCATTTGTGAAGCCTGAAGGCTCACTGCATCTTCCTGGGAAATGAAAAAAAAAAAAAAAATTTAAAAAAAAAATGAAGCTTTGTGGCAGGACTCTGCAATGTGTGGTATTTAATGGGCTGCAAGAGATACTATTTAGTTCAGGGTAGTGTGTCTAATTCCATCTCCAAAGCATATTGTTTTCTGTTGGTATTTTTGTGTTTTCCCCTGTACACATGCAATTTATTTAGATCAAGGCAACTTAAGCTGTGTTTCGCTGGAATTTCTGATGACCTTTGAATAAGTCTTCTGGAGTGGGGCTCCTGATGAGAAGGTTTTTGGTCTCTTTCTGCTGTACAGCAGGTGTACATTGTTACTCCTCAACTAAATTATACTTTGGGGGCACCAGCTGAAACTTTCTGAAAAGGTTCCCTTTTAATATCTGTCCTCTATTACGAGCATCAGGCTGGTCAGTGCCTTCATCATTGTACTGGCTTTTATCTATGGTGCCCAGGACAAACTCGCAGTGCAGAAACTAAAGTTTGAGCAATTTACTGCATGGTTCTGTCCAGGAAGCAAAACAGCCAAGGAGTAATGAGAACCCATATTTTAACAGCTTACTGGATGGCAGCAAAGGCTGTCTCACAATGAATAGCAAAGAAAAACAAACTAAACCAAAAAATTTTCTCTTTTCCCACTGTATGAACAGCCCGGCTTTCTTTCAGCTCAGCTCCTCTATGGGATATCGGGGTGGTAAAATCTGGCGTGTCAGCCTGCAAATACTGCCCTGGTTGTAAAAGCCTTTACATCACGGTTATCAAGAGCACAATGAAGCTTTCATGTGGCTAGACATCTTTTAGATGTTTACAGTAAAACTTTTGCTTTTATTCATATTGCTAAACTTTGGCTAAATGGGTTATTTTGTTTACGAGAATGAATGATAAAGTAAGTTTCACCTTCAAAGGAAGGGCTGAGCTACTGTTGTTTGAAGGCCTCTCTTCCCATGCAGTGTTTATAAAGCAACTGGATATCGAGTTTATAAACTTCCGAGGCTAGAAATAGTGCCTTCCACTTTTTAATACCAGCTGATTTGGCGTTTTGTTCCTTTTTCATCCTGGGTGTGAAGACCAGGGGAAGGAACGAAAGGAGACTCAAAGAGCTCTCAGTGTAGCTTGGGCCTCCAGAAGGATCCCAGAACGCCAGCCCCTGAGCACCAGGAGCCTTTGAGTGAACTTGCTTAGAAAAACTGTTGCTCCTGCAAACTGCAGAGAATATACTCTCTTTTGTTTGCTTCTCCAACCATCGGAAAGAGGCTGTGCTGCTTTTCCTTTGGCTTGCAGGGACATAAGTACCCCAGTATTCTTTCAAAGCTGGATGTAAACAGCTCCTTGGAACAGTAGCTATTAAACTTTGTTGAAAAGTGCTTAGCAATGACAAAAAAATGTTATTTCCGAAAGGGTTTCTGTAGCACTGAAGGGGTTTTTTTTTTTGCAAACGAAAGTCCAAATTTACCACAAAAATGTCCCTGTAACCTCTTATAATTCAAAACATATTACTTGCTTTTCAAAAGCACAGGCAAATTACCAGGGAGACTTTCTAAAATAAGACTGAGGGTTAGATGTATAACTTTGTGGACAATGCTTCTTGATAATAAAGTGTTTCCTTTTTTGAGTTTCGTCTGTGTCGCAGTAAGAAAGTAACTTTGCTTTATGTGGTTTGTGAACTGATCTGTTTTAGGTGAAGAGAACGCTAATGATGTTTGTGTATGCCTGCAGGCATGGCAATTTTAAAAGGAATATATTTGTTTCCCTTTTTTTTCCCTATTAAAAGTACCATTTATGTCTCTAGCAAAACAAACAATAGAAATCTTGTCTTTGTTCTTGTTTTTTGGGCTGCAGTGCATCCTGGCTTTCAGGGATGCAGACATTCCTAAGCTAGACATCTCCAGTCTCTGGCAGCTAATTCTCTCCATCTTTATTAGTTACACTGAACTTAAACCCCTTTGAGGAAACGCCAAGGAAAAGTAGATACACGTAAACCTTTTTAAGCCTGGTATAAAACTATACAAAGCTGGGCTTGATGGGAAACCGAAGGCAAGTTGAACAGTTTTGAAGTAATTGGGAATATTTTGCTTAATTTTTCCAATCACTTGATAGAAAGCATGTTTTCCATTAAGGGCTTACATTTTTGGAGACTTAAAGGGGGGCTGCTTATTGTCAAAATGAGTCTTGTTTTTAACCAAAACATTTTGGCTTCCCTGCCTTCTTTCTTTTAGGTACCATCACTCCCTTGCTGCAGCAGTGGAGGGGTGGCCGGTGCCGGGCAGTCACCCCGAGTGCCTGAAGCCATGGGTGCTGTGGGCTCTGGGTGCTGAGTGCTCCTGCCCCAAGGAGCAGAGGAGCTCTGGACTTCCAGAAGTATGAAGGCCAGGAAGGCATGATGGTGGATGCTCATCTTCCTATCTGTATCATCCCCCATCAGGCAGGAAAGAAGCAGCAATGAAAATATCAATGTTTTCAGTTTCTTAAAAAACGCCTGATTATTTTTTTCCCCTGTTTTTCTGTTGGGTTTCTGGGTCTTTGATCCTCTCATGGAGGAGCCAAGGTGGCACCTGCTGCTCACTGCGCAGCAGCAGCAATTGAATCAGCTGGGTTAGATCTTCACTGTTTCCATGACTTCTCTGAGGTGATGATGTTATTTTGGGGCTCTGGTGACACACCGTCGGCCGTGATCAACTCCAGATTTGCTGCTACTGAATTTAGGGAGAAAACTGATCTTGGTCTCCTCCCAAGAGGTTTTTTTCCATAGTTGATTCGTAACCGGTAATTCAGCTGCTCTGCTGAGGGCTGTTAATTCGAATTAGTGAGTAGACTCTGTGCAGATGGACAGATCAGAGTAATTTCACTTGTTTTATTGTACAGACTAGCTTGGGAGCAGGCAAAATGTGTTGCGTAACAAACATTGTAGTTGAATCGTGGAAGCTGTGGGATTGGGTCATAATCTTTTCGAATGTTAAACTCCATCTCATACGACATTTTAATCTTCTGCCTTTCCTGTATTGTCCTTGTATCCAGAAAAAAAATAACCTAAGTTAAATACAGTAAACTTAGTGAATTTTGAAGGCATTTTGTAGTGCCTTGACTAAATGAAAGGAAAATATTTGCTAGGGTTACATTTACTAATGTACACCATTAAACCACAATAAATTGCAGGATGGAACAAATTAACAGGTCCTTACAGAGAGACTGGCTTGATCAGTGGCTCTGGTTTATGTTGTACTGAGGATGTGGGAAGACTTTGGAGAGCTCAAACATTTAAGTAGTCAGGATGGGTACTGGGGTGGTTTTGTGTTTTTTATCAAGACAGTTCTGCGTTTTCTAAAGGCTTCTCCCTACCTGTATGTCGTTACTTGTCAGAAATCTTTTTCTAATAGCAGTTCCCACACCACTTCCACACCCTTTGTGCAGTGCCAAAGGATTTTTCACCTCAGGTGCCAAATTCTTGGCTCTCTCCATGAGCATGGGAAGCCCCATAACCAATCTGGGAAAGCTTTCAGGGCGAGGAAAAAAAAAAAGCCAACCCTCTAACCTTTCATATGTAGATGTATTGGCTTGTCTTAGGCCAAACCAGTTTAAGATAAATGAGCAGCCTCTGTTTATCTTAATGAGGCACTTGATGTGGAAGGCAGTAGTGCTAATGGCCAGATCCCGAGTAATTTGCTGTGTAACAGTGTGTAGGAAATTCACACAATTGTGCCCACCCATCTCGTCACCACTGGGTGTCCACATGGATAGTGGGAGCCTTTGATATTCTCTCATTTTATCATTCCCTGAGTAATATTTCAGATGGTTAGTTTGCAAACTAAAAATTCCTATCACTGAAGACAGCAATTCCTTTGTAGTCTTGACCTGGGTTTTGGTACTCACTGCACACTCCGGTGTTACGAGTGCCAAATAATCCCCCCTTTTTTTTTTAATGTGGGGAGGAAATAACATGAAAAACCCATCCTATCCCATATCAGTCATAAACCCTCCGTCTGTCTGTAAGGACGCGCGCTGGGTGTTAGTGGTGAGTGAGCAGCACTGACAAACTCAACCACTCTCAGATTTTCTTTCTGCTTCCTGACGCCGGAGCCTGCGGGAGATGCTGTGGTTGCTTTCAAACTCGTCAGTGATGAGAGCTAAAACCCTCTCTTAATAAGAGTGAAGACGGTTGTATTCATTTTACTCTAGGAGGATGTATTTTAAGGAAAACAATAGTTATCGTGAGGCCCATTAAATAAATCACAAGTGCCAGTGGGGGAACACTATTTCCCAGTCTGTAACCTTGCCTTGTGTTTGCCTCCCTGCTCAGAGCTGCTGTCACTGTCACTGACCCCCTGGGGGTCTTGGCATAGGCAACAGAAGGATTTTGTGGAGCAGGTGATGTCAGAATTCCCTTTCACAGGAACTCTAATGTGATGCAAGAACCCAGGGCTTGCAGGGGGGATGTCCCCACCCTCAGGCGCTTTCAGGTGCTTGTGCTAATGCCTGGGAACTGATTTGGCTGGAAAAAGGATCTGTTGCTTCTCTGCTCAGGATCCCCTAGAGCCTTCCAGGGTAGGAACTGGTGGCACAAAGTGATCCTGGGGGTCCTGGGCTTCCCGCCCCATCAGAGAGCTCGTAGAAGGTGCTACTTGAAACTCTTTCCTGAGCATATTTGTGTTCAGGTTTTCTTTCTGGCAGAGTTATCTACGTGTCAGTCTTCAGAAATCTTCTTAAGGGCCTTGCTGTTCAGCCAGCACTTGACGCTGCAGAAGCATTGCTCATGTTACCCTGTTATGTTCTGTAATTATGCACGCTATTAATCATCTTCTGGTGCTTCTGGATCCCACTGCGGTGTTTGTCACTCTTGCTTTTGGATTTCACATTTGCAGAGTGTAACTAGCCTTTCTTCATGTGGCTGGGATTTTTCTTGCTAGATTTGCCTTGAATTACATCAGAAGGGGTTGGAATAGTAATAATAAATCACCTGCCTATTAAGTAGATAGCATCTCCTCGGCTTGGCTTGACTTGCTTTCTTACTGAGTGTATTTTGGGATCTCATGAAAATTTATTTATTAGATCATACTTGTGAAGATAATATAGCAGATTGTTTCCCTTATTCCAAATATAACCATCCTGTGATCTTAATCAACATTTGCTTTAAAATTGTCCAGCCGGCAATTCCCTGACAGGTTTGGCCAACGTCAGCGTTAAGATGGAGGTGGCTTTTTTGTTATGGGCTTGGTTCCTTCTTTTCTGTCTACAGCTACGATGGTGCCAGTAGAGCTGCTTGGGATTTCCTCCAAAGATGACTCATATTTGCCAGACCCATGTATAGCAAAAATAGGACGTGCCATTGCAATGGGTATTATTTAGGCTACCTGCTATTTTGCCCAGTAGTCACTGAACTTTAACTGGTAGCCCTTAGCTGTGAGCTTGCTTTTCCTTCCCCCCATTTGTCCACCTAAAGCCAAACAAAAGCCCCAGGTGAATTTGGATTGTGTCTCCATTAGTGTTTTTGTTGCTACCCTGCCCTCCCATCTGCCTGGATTTTCTAACTGGGAGTGGGAATTGCCCAAGGTCATCTTTCTGAGATCAATAACGTGTTATTCCTGCCACTGGCTCTACCTCTTGGCTGGTTTCTGTAGACCTCAGACTCCTGCTCACACCAGCCTGGGGGAGTATTGGTGGTTAATTAGTGTGAGCCACGCCAGTCCCGGGTTTTAATTTCCTAGATAGTCCCTGAGTAATCTCCATCTCAATGATAGTTTCGCTGTTGCAAAACTACAGCTGCAGCAAGGTTTTGTATGGGTGACCTGCTGTGTAGCTGCAGGTCTTGGAGCTGATGGGATGGGGCCTGAGAGAACTGGGGGGAAAAGCTCCACGGAGCTGGTGGGATGGGGCCTGAGAGAACTGGGGGGAAAACACTTCTAAGCTGGGAATTGTGCTGTGCAGATTCCCCAGAGAGCAGGCAACTGGGCTGGTCAGTACAGAAAACAGGGTCCCAGCCACCAGCATTGGGATCTCTTCCCAGAGCACATCTTCCGGAGCATCCAGAAGGAAGGTGAAAGTTCCTAATGCTTTATCCAAAGCAAGATCTTCCTGCCAGAAAATTTATTGCCAATAGAGGTGTCTGCAGTTGGTTCTTGGGTGGCAGCTCCCAGGTACTGGTGCGATGAATTTGAACACACAACTGGAATAGAAGTTAAAAAGATTGGTAGTTTCAGGTTTTTTGTCTGCTCAAGATACTCTTTCCCGTTCTTTTCCGTCCCCCAGCAGTTTGTTCCTAACACCTTTGTCCTCTGCCCTGTCTTGTCCTTTATGATAGAATCACAGAAGGGTTTAGGTTGGAAGGGACCTTAGAGATGAAACTGTTTGTAACCAGTTTATTCGGAGGCAGGAGCAGTCATCTCTGCTGTCTGTGTATCAGACAGGAGTTTCAAGAGGAATTGCCTTTGAAATGAATGAGAAGGTTCAATGGGAGGCGATTGTCTCCACTTTGGGATTAAATGAGCAAAGCTAAAGACTAGGGCCTAAATAAAAGTGTGAGCTATGTATTTCCAGGGTGAAATTAACCCTGTTGGGATGCTTTTTTGGGGATTCCATGATTTACAGAATTACTTCCTAGTATTTACAGGTATTACTTCCTAAAAGGCGATCGTTATCAATGCTTTAAGTGCTCCCTCGGGGCTTCAGCAACAGGGGGACCTGTAGGAAACCTAAACAGGTTCATTCTTCTCAATTTAAATTCCTTCTGTCAAAACAGGAATAACACTTGGGCTAGGGAAATGGTTTTAGCAGGATCCTGTCTGCTCGGTGGTTGGTCTGGCTGCCCCGGAGCTGGGTTGGTTGTGTCACTGAGCTGGGTTGGTTGTGTGACGGGGCGAAATAGGGCTTTTTCAGCCCCGGGATGATTGGAAATACTCCACCCTTGAGCTCTCCTGCTCCTCGGCTGGCAGGGAGGGAGGTTTGCATAACCCGCTGCATGGGCTCACCAGCTCCGGCAAAACAGCCCTCTTGGACACACGCTGCAGCAAAGCAGTGATTAATCGGGGAAAAATTTTAACAACCTTAAATGGCAGTAAATTTATTTTGGCAGGTGGAGACTGAGAAAGTCACTGCTGCCATGTGGTGGATTTGAACCCTTCTAGCTCTGAAGGGTTGGAGCACATTTTATCTGCCGCAGCACTCTCTTGTGCTGTCTCCTGTCTCAGACTTTTACCGGAGCGAGAGCTTCAGTACTGAAATGTCCTTTTTACAGAAATCTTTCTAACGTGTTTGCCATCCGTGTGAGAATGTGGAATGATGTTTTTTCAGACCCTCACTAAACATCGAGGTAGCACTGGTCTTTTCTTCAGAGAATGCAATGCACATACTTACAGATAAAAAATAAAATACCCCTCTGAATTGACGTGGTGACAGCTATAGCTTTATTCTAAAGCTTGTCTTTTTGAGGCTTATGAACTGGCGTTGCAAATAACACTGAATATCTTCTGTGAGACTGGACGGGCTAAAGGGATGTATCAGCCTGCCAGACTGAATTTTTTGAATATTCTTGTAATATTCTTTCTGGAGGTGAAAGAGTAACTTAGTTCCCCTGAGAGATTTCTTTAATAGTGTCCTGGGTTAAGACTGGAGCTTTTTAGATGTAGCGAGACAGTAACCCACATGTAAAAGATCCTCGAGAAGTGAGTGATAAGGGAGAATTAATTGATAATTTTAGCAACATTTGAAATGTGAATTATTTTTGATTCAAAAGCTCCAAATTCTCAGCAGCTCAACTGCTATGTTTTATTTTGAACAGGAGTTTAACAGTTTAGTTTTGACTTCAGGAATAGGTTGCTGGCATTGCTCTTGTTTAATCTCTCCTTGTGGGCCAACAAGAATTATTGTTGGGGCATCCATAAATTTCTTGGGAGTTTGTTTATTTTACTGAGGCTCTGTTCAGAGCAGAAAGCATTTACTTGAACCTAAATTTTCTATGCTCTAGAGAACTTTCAGCCTGTCTCAGACTGTAATGGTTAGGTAGGGGGAGTAAAAGCAACTGTTGAACACTTATATGATGTTGTTATTGCCCGAGATGTGATATGTATGCAACCTGCAGTCCCAGTGACAGCACTGGTCTTGGTTATGGAGATACCCTATGCTCTTAATTCTTTCTTTAACCAGCAGAAATTTTAACATTTATGTGCTCTTAATTCTTTAACCAGCAGAAATTTTAACATTTATGCTGTTTTCTTCCCAAGGCTGTACTGAGAGTAGTCAGCAGACAGGGAGCTACACTGAAAGACCATGTGTTAGAGTAAGTGTTTTCCTTGTAAAAAAAAAAAAAAAAATCATGTATTTTATACAGTCAGTCTTTCTGCAAACAGTCGAGTTGTTAGTCTGGCAGGATGTAATTCCTTTTTCCTTAGTAGTTTGATTTCCTTTTGGCTGGTGTGTGCTTAGACTCGTCACTAGCCTTGTGCTGAATTGGTGTTGACGCTAAGGCACTTTTTTTGAGTAATTCAAGGGAAGGCTATTTGTGAGAAGATTGTGATTTGCTTTTTATCTGTAGTAAATGCAGCTAGCAGGAAACTTAAAAATACTAGCAGTATAGGCCCATCTGTACGTAATTTTCAAAGTCACATTTTATGGCCACATATGAGAGTTGTAGTTCGTGGTGCAGAGAACCAGCTGGCAGATGCTTTACTTGTGGGTTGTTTTTTTTTTTAACAAGGTATGAAGGCATAACACATCTGAAACAGCTGAGAGATTGGTACGGCTTAAGGAGTTCATTACGTTTACTTAAATTCTTAAAGCAACTCTAATTTAAGGCATGTTGATTTCTTCTGAAAGCTTTTGTTAGTTTGGATAGAGGCCATATTATGTAAGATATAATTATTTGGCAACCAAGTGGTGATTTTAACAAGGAAACAGTTTCAAGCTTGATGTGGTCTGTGTTGTGGCAGTAACATTCAAAGTGTCAGTGGGTGCAGGAGTGAGACAGGGGTGAGGTATGTTTATAAAGGCACAGTTTCCTCATTTACTGCATCGCAATAGCGGTGTCTCCTTTCCCTTCAGTTGCCTTGCTGATGGGTGACTATCCTGAGTGCCAACAGGCAGGAAAATGAGAAAACAATCAGAAAAGCTGCCTGTTTTCACGTTATCCAAAGTGCTTTGAGGCTGCAGCTCCCGTGTGATGGTGTCCTGTGGAATAGCTCCAAGAGGAGCCACACTCAGGGGTGCAGCCCGGGAGGAGTGTTTTGTGTGGCATCACCCGGGATGAGCTGGGGTCGAGCCTGCCATCAGAGGTGTGTTCAGAGGATCAGAAGGTCTAGTACTGCTGGCTCAATAGCCACAGCTGAGGGGTTTTTAAAATCCTTTTTCTTGATATTGAAAATAATTGTTGAGAACCTCCTTAAATTCCCTTTAACCAGCTACTTAATTTTCCTTGGGTTTTTTTCTTTGCCCTAAATGGAGTCAAGGCAGTCTGGAATAACGTGTGTGGAATCGACAGGCCGTTTTTTACTGCATGCAGTTTTCCTTTGGGATGACCTTTAAGCCTTGTGTTGGTTGCGTTTCCATTTAGGGAATCCTTAAGCTATTGGATATTATTGGGGGGGGAAGGGAGGAGGCTTAGATAAAATCAGAATTTTGAATGTTTGTTTACTGATAGTAAATTGCTTTCTTGTGTGTCCTCCAGAACTTCACACAGAAAATACTCTAAACTGGACTTTCGGGGAGGGGACAGCAGAGGTGGCAGCAGAAGCAGCGCTTGGGGTGAGAGGGTCCATGGGGCAGAGCAGGGACATTCGGAGCACAGCAGCAGGTGACAGCAAAGGGCTGGTGCCCTTCTCATTTCCAGCTCAGCTGCAGCAGGAGAGAAGAGAAAACCTCTGCCACTGAAAATCTCCAGTCTGCTGGAGATGCAGGATTTCTCAAGATCCTGGACGTGCTTTTGGAGAAACTGTGCCTTAGTGCAGCACCAGGGAAGGTTCTGGAGAGCAGCTCCTCATTGGGTCATTCTTGAGCTCTTCCTCACACATTCAAATTCTGGGAAAGCAAAGCTTGATGAGAAGTGGATTGTACCAGGAGGAGCCGAGGCCGTGCCTCTGCTCGTCACTGCGTCTTGGAGTTTCACACTAGTGCCTAATCCTGTTTTGGGAACTTACTTCCTCTTCCTCCTCTGAACTCACGTTATGATTTGTACAAACTGTTCAGATGATGTTGCACTACTGCGTAGAACATAAACTGTAGTTTCCTCTGAGTTCTCCACCCTTGTATCCATGCTGGTGACCAGGGCATGAAGGCTGTCCTGGGGCTCAGTCGCTGCTCCCTTTGCACCCAGGGGCATCTGCCCAAGAGATGGCTCATCCCACCCAACCCCTCCTGCTCCATCTGTGCCACCTCCCTCCCTGGCCCAGGAGAGCCTGGCAGGAGCAATCAGGGATAGTGCTCTGCCACAAAGGTCCCTCTGTCCTAAGAAATAAGAACAGTCTGGCATTTCAGTTCCACACCTGTGAGAAAGTTTCACCGAGCTTCTCGGCCCTAGGGCAAAGCAGGGATGTTAGCGTCGGTGGAGGGATTAACTTGCAAAAAGCATTTGTCCTGTTTAAAGTTTTTATGGTTCTTACTCTGTGAGGTGGCATCAACCATCATCTTGGGAAGCGTGAGATCAGTATTATATGGTCTAAATACTTGTTGTATATTTACTACGGGTTTATCAGGCACCAAAGGGATGAACCAATCAATGGGTTGCTACAGACCAGCCACACAAGCCTTGGACAAGGGGTTGATTTTCAAGGTTATGTCCTTTTTACTGAAGGTACCAGCCTGGCACAGACAGATTTTGCTATGGAGAAAGGTGCAGGTCTTTCTGCTGGAGGTTTTTTGTGATCCCCAGTTTACTGGAACTAGTTTACAGCTACTTTTATTGTATTTGTTTCCTTCGGATCTATACAAGATGCTTGTTCTTTTAATGTCCTACTTTTTATTATGATTATAGATTGCGAGTGCCAGCTGTGAAGGAGGCAGTGCCTGTAATTAAATTCTGCCGGGGAGTGCCTGGCAGCGTGTGGCCTTCTGTAATGGCAGACTTTTTTATTTGAAACAGGCTTTTGTTTGGATGCCTCACTGAATAACCTGTCAATAGCTGAAATAATACCTTGATCCCAGAGTAAGTGGTGCTGCCAGAAATCCTGCTCGCTCGTCTGGCTGGTTCCATGGTCACAGCTAATAATCTGTCTTTGTTCACACCACAGCTCGCTTTGCTCCCAAATTGCCCTTTCTGCTATAGATGTGGCCGAATTGGATTAGTTACTGATTAATGTAATCAGGGAGTCATGGAATGGTCAGAGTTGGAAGGGACCTCTAGAGACCCTCCAGTCCAACTCCCCGGCCAAAGCAGGGTTGCCCAGAGCACATCACTCAGGAGCATCCAGGTGGGGCTTGAAGATCTCCAGAGAAGGGGACTCCACACCCTCCCTGGGCAGCCTCTGCCAGGGCTCTGCCACCCTCACCCCAAAGAAGTTCTTCCTCCCATTGGAGTGGAACTTCCCATGGTCCAGCTTGTGCCCGTTGCCCCTCGTCCTGTCACTGGGAACCCCTGAGAAGAGTCTGGCTCCATCCTCCTTCAACCCACCCTTCAACCCAACAACTGCTTGCACTGCTCTTCCAAGCCCCAGTCTGTCCACCCTTGGGGTTATCCCATTCCTCCAATGTTTTTTGTGAAGCTGTGAGCTTCCAGGGGTGTAAGGATGGGAACACCAGAGCAAACCACCTGCCTGACTTCTGGCTGACCACAGCTAAAAATCCCAGCCTAGCTGGATTTTTCTCTTTGCTTGTGACAGTGGTGTGAGGACAGTTGTTTCTAACAATAATCCCTCTCCTTTTGTTTTATTTTTAATAATGGTGGGTACAATGGGTTGAGGACAGTTGTGTCTAACAATAATCCATCTCCTTTTTTTTTTTTTTTTTTTATTTTTAATAATGGTGGGTACAATGGGAGGAAGAGAGAGGAACATGAGGGGGCCATGAACCGATTCCAGGGTTCATGAAGCAGCAATAAAGGTGTTATTGTGAATGAGCAATGGCTTGTAAAGGGTTGCAATCTGCTAATGTAGGTTACTGGGTTGATACCCTTGATTTAATAACGGTTCTTTAATCTGTTTAGATATTTTGACAGTCCTTTCAGTTTGAATATGAGAAATTGGTCCCTTGTGAATTTTTAGTTATTTCTCTGGGTCGTTTTAATAGTTGCAAAACCTGTCAAATAAGACTCGGCTGCACAACACCCTGCTCTTTCTGATCAACCTATGGAGATAACAGCCTCAGTAATTGCAGCCGGGGGTGAAGTAATTGTCATCCAACAAGCTGTAATTTGAAAATAGGTACCACTGCTTGGCCAATGGGGTTGTGTAGTTTAGAAGCTTTTAAAATATACCTTCTGACACCCTTGTTTTCTTATAGGCTGTTTGTATCTGATTAGCCTGTGATGAAACCATCACACGTGCCCATCTTCTTAGCCTTTGTGTTACAATTGCACATTTCCACAGCAGTCAGTCTGTGGGGAAACTGAGAAGCACAGCAAGAGCCTGTGTTTAAACACCCAGTCGCACACTTCTGTGCGGTTTTTGAACGTGCCATCTGGTGTGTGCTGTGTGTTGGGGTGTGTGTTAACAGCCGGGCAGTGCCTCGTGAAGCCCCTGGTATCGTATGCTGTGTTAGTTTGCCCTGCGGAGGCTGCTGCTCAGGAGAATAAAGGACTGTCTGTTGATGGACCCATGAAGAAAGAGGTGTGTTGTGCAGTCTCACCCTGCTGCTCCTGCCAACGGAGCTCAGCTCTGTGTTCTCCTCTGAGATCTCTTTGGAAACAGAGTTAAAGCAGGTGATCGAGGGGGGGCTTCAGGAGCAAAGCGAGCTGAACCAGCCCAGTTAAAACAGGAGTGTGAGCAGTGCCCTCCTTTGGAAGGGCTCATCGATAAATAAATAAATAATCCAACAGAATCCCAAATTTCTGAAAGTCTCCCTAGTTTGTGGAGATAATGTTTTTTGTTGTACGTATACTATTAACACTGTTTAACACCGAAATGGTGCTTTATGTTGTCAGAAACCCCTGGGCCTTAACACTGTCTTCTTTCCCTACATAATGAGAGGGATGAGGGGGGGCTTAAAAACAAGATAGTCAAGCAGCAGTAAGTTAATGTTTAGTTTTTGTAATATCTGTTTTATTTCCTGTACCTTTAATCCTCAGTTGCCCTGGAGTGGATGATCTGGTTGCAAATTAACCACACCATTGATAAAGCTCCATTCAAAAGCGGCCCCGTCCCGGCAGAGCCCAGCAGCCCAGGTGTGGTGTTGGGGGGATTGCTCCCGTGCTGCTTTCGGGCTGGGGAGGCCGGTCACTGGCTTCTCATCCTCTGGAGCTCCAGCTCACAAAGCTGTGGAGCTGAGGCAGCTCTACACAGAGCTGGCTTTTGCCTTTTACTCCCCTATTCTCAGAGCAGGGACCCCAGGGAAGAAGCTGCAGAGATGTCCTAGCAGGAGGTGAACCCCACTTCTGCACCATGGACACCATCCAGGAGCTAGTGATGTTCAGATCTCTTTATGAAGTCAGTGGAAGCCTGGTCAGTGCAGTCGATGAATCAGCCCCAACATTTCACCTGTCTGAGTGTCTGTATCTAGTGGAAGGCCTGTGGCAGGGTGCTGGCTAACCCAGATGCAGGCTGGAAATGGAAGGGGTCTCTCGAGGGGTTTGCCAAGCTGGCTTTGTCCTGCAGGGGTACTCAAATTAAAAAAAATGCAACCTGGCCTAGGTGAAGGTGCCCTGTGGGAGCAGATGTGGTGTGTGGTGCAGAATGTGGTCTGTTGGAGAGCTCTGGGAGTGTGGGTGTGCAAAGACCAGACCCCCCCTCTCCTGGGGCTGCTGCAGGTGCCAGGCAGCGTGGCTGGAGACATCCCTGCTTGGGGAGACCCCCACTCGGTGAGCAGGTAGCGAGGACCCTGAGCTGCTTGGCATCAACCCGAATCTCCCCCCAGCCGGTCACAGGGATGATACAGATGTTGCTGAAGTTGCCTTTGTGTAAAAGCAAGATTCGTAACATCAGCGACGGCACGAATGGAGGAGGTGGTGGTGCTCTTCCTGGATCACCTCGTGGATGAAATCCAATTATACAAAGCGCTGAGCCATTCATTTACAGATGAGCAACGTGCTGTAAATTGCAAGGTCATGGATCAGCGGGAGAGGAGGATTAGAGGACACACATGCGCTGCGTGATACCAGTGTGCTTCTAGAGAACGTTCAGGAGGCCCGAGGATGCTCTGGGAGGAGATGCAATCAGTAAAAACAAGGAAATGTCATGACTTCCTAAAATATTAGCAGGCTTTTGTTTTAATAACTATAAACAGTTTTGTTGCTCTGTGTTTAAATAATAGGATAAATTAGAAGAAACAGGGATGGTTATTGTGATAAAGAATTACTGGTGGTTTGTGGAAGGACAAGTTTGACTTGTTTAAACTGAAAGTGGAAACAAAGCACCAAACGTGGGCTGATGGAATTACACTTTGCCTGTTACCTCCTCTCCCTCCAGCCTTCCTTCTCACCCTGCTTCTGCTCACTTCCCCCTAACCCAACCAAAGAGGAAGAATTTAAGGAATGACACCAGTAAAGCAGCACTAGGTGGTAGGGGGGACATCGTGAGTGACCGTTGCTGGCTGTTTGCACAGGTTGGTTGGTTTGATTGAACATTGGTCCCATTTTTTAGGGCTCCCACTGAGTGTTTGCAGAGGCCGGGCAGGAATCCTTGCTCCTGGCACACCACTTTGGCTGGGGGGCACCTATTGTTCTCTTCTCCAGCATGGGCTGAGCTGCAGCCCAGCTGAGATACTTCAGGGTGAACCGACACTTCAAGTGGTGTTAAACTGGTTTCGATCCCTGGTCTGTTGTTGAGGTTACATCAATGGATTTGGCCTAAGGAAAGGATTTTTCTTCTCTCAGGTTACTGGGGAGTTCAGAAGGCTGTTTGAGTTGGCATTTTCACTGCTGAACTCTTATTCTTTTAACACTGAGACAGAGATTTCACTACACAAGCAAGTAGCTTCAAAAGATGAAGCCTGCTTGCATGAGAGAAAAGTAGAAGAAATAATTAGGCGGGTTTTATCTACTCTGACCTGGGACTTTGAAAGAAGTGAAGATAGTGTTAATAATTGTCTTTATTTCCTGGCGTTCGCTTATCGGCATTAATGACCTGTGCACCGTCGCAGCAACTTCTCAAAGGTGCTGATTTTTCTGTATGTAGGACCATTTCCTTACCTGGTGAGGCCAGTCTGTACTGCAGTGACCAGGCCAGGGAATGGGGGCTCAAGAGGAGTGTCGATATGAAGTGTCAAATTCCTTTGTTCTCTTTCTCAAAGGACAAAGATTTGAACAGGAAATAACTGAGCTTTATTTCCTTTCCTGTAAGTCTCTCTTGAATATATTTAGGAGGAAAAGAGTCATTTCATAAATACATTCCGCTCTCCTTTTGACAAAACCAGGATTAGTAGTAATTTTGTTGGCACTGCATGAAAGTGCTGTGAATGAAACGCTTGAACCTTGGTCCTTATCTGCAAGTCCATCAAACCAGTATCCCAAGGCTGGAGATGGATTTTCTTACTGGGTTGTACGAGTGGTCATTTGAGTCATCAGATTCAGTCAGAGCAGGCCGGAAGAGTGGGTGCTGTGTTTGCCAGGAGGAGCCTTGTGTAAATGTAAACCTCATTGGTTAGTTTATTTATATATATATATCCATAATATATATATATATATATAGGAATGACCATGGAAATCCTATACTCCCTGTGGCTGCTGTTTGTACACACAGAGTAACGTAGTAGTGACTTGCAGAAGTCCTTGGAAGACTGGCAATGGATCCATTTCTCTCATTCATTATTGCCTGCTGGATGTTGGGGAGCTGATATATCAATATTTCTCAGTTTACTAATAATTAGTAATTTAGTACCAGCTATGTTATTCCAACTGTACAAGTATTTGAGAGATCCTCACTGCAGAAGAGATGATCAGATGAACTTGGGGAGAATATAAGCTTCTTAACTTTAAAAGCACAGAAAAAATCATATAGAAAAGAATTTGTCCATCTAACAGATAATTTTATGTATATTTTTAAAAGGTTTAAAGATTGACAGTTTGTGACTGCCAGACTTGTTGATTCAAAGTGTATTTCTTTGTGTTTCATTGCAGTGTGTTGCAGTTCCACAAGGGTTTAGCAGCTGATTTCTCACAGGAGGAGAAGAGAAACATAGCTGCTTTTGGAGGAGGATGTGCTCTGAACTGTTAATTAAGCTGATTTCTAAAATAAAGATTCATCTAAATAAGGCTGATAGCAAAATTAATTTTAAAAACCTGGGCTGCTATTATTGGAAATAACCATTAGCTTCAGCTGCAAGGTGTCTGTCACAGCCAGGAATGGTGTTTGGAAGGGCCCTGAGGAGGTGGTTCCATCTAATGCCCTGCTTTACGTCGGCCAACGGCTTTGTCACCTGTGTCCAAAATACTTGTGGTAATCCTGGAAATGAGCAGTGGTGCAGCTCTGCTCTGTGCTGCTGGGTCTGAGTGTGTACATACATCTGTGTGTATGCACTTGACCACCACTCTAAGCTAAAATTGTGCTTTCAGTAAATAATTACTGGCTGAAAACTTCGTTATTAAACTTTCTGATAAACAGGGTAGCATTGCTCTGACTTTTGGGGATTGTCACTAATGCTCATGACACAACAAATGATACTTCACAGTAGTAGGAACCTGCCTGAGTTCTTGAGTGATCCGTCATAGGATCATAGAATGGTTTGGGTTGGGAGGGACCTTTAAAGCCCCCCCAGTCCCACCCCCTGCCCTGGGCAGGGACACCTCCCACCGCACCAGGTGGCTCCAAGCCCCCTCCAACCTGCCCTTGAACCCCTCCAGGGATGGGGCAGCCACAGCTTCTCTGGCCAACCTGGGCCAGGCTCTCACCACCCTCACACCAAACAAGTTCTTCCCCACAGCTCAGCTCCATCTCCCCTCTTTCAGGGTCAAACCCTTCCCCCTCATCCTATGGCATCCCTCCCCATTTTAAGTAATTTCACAGGGCTCTGAATTCTGCTGGCTTAGAATTCAAAATGCAACGGTGTGGTCAAAGTCGTATCAGCTTGTGGAAGATGAGTTTTAGATCTTTTACAGGTTTATCTGCATCTTAATTCTGAGCGGTATTTGCTCTTTCACAGTATTATTTGAATAGCCTTTCAGCTCCTGAGTGGGAGCTATCTTGGCAGAAAAAATATGTAAAATCTAAAGGAAGTAAATGAACACAATCTTTCCGGTGATAATTTAAAACGATAAAGCAAGCAGCCTGTAAATCAAGTAATCTGTTTTAATAATCAAACCATCTAAGCCCTTTTCCATATTGCTAATGCTCCCCTTGCATTATTATTGTTTAACAAGGCAGTACAGTTGGCATTTAGAAATTCACTCCTTTTGCGATGAATGATGAATGCATAAATAACAGCACTCCCACTGCTCAGCTGCTTTTCCATTCAGAGAATGGAAAGTGAAGTACTTCAGGCTCTTGTGCAGATTCATTTGCTTATCTTGCCTGTCCTACCCTGCGCTTCCATACCCACAAGGATGTTGGAAGAGTTCCCTGGATCCATTCCTTCTTCCCTTTTTGAAGTTGTCCTTTCAGTGAGAGGGGAAAAAGATCCTGATGCTGGATCTGCCAGGTCAGTCACACCCATGGCTTCCACTGAAAGCGCTGCACTTGATTGTAGTAAAAAAACCCCACCCTTTCTTTCTAAACCAAACTTTCTGTACAATATTAGTTGCTCTTTAATTGGAAGAACAAACCTTGTGTATTTACTAGGCCTTTTCAGCCCTGATACCATACGTTATCTCGTTTCTATAGGGCTGGAGGGTTTGTCTTCCAGGGTGCCTGTTCAATTCCTGCCACCAGGGCAGAGACTGAGAGATGGTGAGGAGAGGGTTTCACTGCAGTTCTGGTTCAGCAGAGGGGACAGCAGAGGCTACAAAGATGATGAGGGGCCTGGAGCATCTCTCTGATAAAGAGAGGCTGAGGGACTTGGGTCTTTTGAGAAGAGAAGGCTGAGGAGGCATCTGATCAACACCTATAACTACTTCAAGGGTGGGTGTCAGGAGGATGGGGCCAGGCTTTTTTCAGTGGTGCCCAGGGACAGGACAAGAGGAAATGGGCACAAACTTGAATATAAGAAGTTCCACCTAAACATGAGGAGGAACTTCCTTCCTGTGAGGGTGGCAGAGCCCTGGCAGAGGCTGCCCAGGGAGGTGGTGGAGTCTCCTTCTCTGGAGACATTCAAACCCACCTGGACACGTTCCTGTGGGACCTGCTCTGGGTGGCCCTGCTCTGGCAGGGGGTTGGACTGGATGGTCTCCAGAGGTCCCTTCCAACCTCGTTATCGTTCTGTGATTCCGTTATTTGCAAATCTACTTTTCCTTTCCATTGCTCACGGCTTTTTCTTAATTTTTGCTGGCTGGAGTTGGTGGTGTCTGTCCTGCAGGGAATGGTGTCAGTGATAATCTGGACGTGGGGTGGCCGAGCTCACGGCTGTCCCCTCACTGTCCCTTCAGCAGACGTGGCAGGAGGGAATCTTTGGCAGAGGAGCTGGATGGCAGCTGTAGGTGGAATGTCTTCATCTGCTGCTCTGAGACTCAGCAGTTTGTCTGCCGAAGCCCTTAGTTGGTCATCAAATGTGCTGCTCGGACAGTTTGTGAGCCAAAACCACAAGAGCTGTGTTAAGTCACAATATGCTGTAAAACACATAAATGTCTAAAGAAATCTGCCTGGTTTCATGGCTGGAAAACAAACAGTCCTGTTTGAGGACAACACACTCAGTGTTTGTGTTGAGGTGAGACCGTGCAGGTCACTGCAACAGCTCTAAAAGAAACCCTTATTGTGCAGAAGCATAAATCATATTTGTGCATTATTTGCCTATTTTGCATTATTATTTTTGCATTATTTGCATGCCCAGTGTTAATATAAATAAGACATCTAGTGGTTTTTTGGATCTGATGTTACCAAAGGACTAAGCAAGCCTTTTGGAGTGCTTGCTGATGGTGTACTGTATCTTAATACTGCAAGATGATTCTTGGGTTTTTCTGAGCCCTGTATCAAAACAAAGCTGTATTCAGGAGACTCCAGCAGCGATCACAGACCAGCGCTGGGCACGAGCTTCACAAATGCAGAATATTCCTTTGCAGCAGAACAATGAAGCATCTGAGCATCAGCATCTCATGGCCAGCTGACTGCAAAAGGAGTCTCCAAGCGTCCACAAAGAAAACCTGTGAAATGCTGGGCCTGCACCTTGGCACTTTGGCTTGTGGAATAACTGGAGGGATAGTTAGATATCGGTGCAAAGTTCTGTTAATTGTGCCATGTGTACAGAAAATTGGGAAGATGGTATAGTATAAGAAGGAGCTGGCTTAGAAAATAAGGTCCCAAGTCATCATTGACAGTTCAGTTGGTGATGTGGGTTCAGGTTCTGTGTGTTTATACGAGGATGTTGCTGTGTCAGGGGCAGCAGCAGCGACAGGAATGGTTTTGTTTCCTGGAGTTACCAGAGAAGGTAGGAGGAAGTAACAAGGCATCAGTCACAGTCTTTTGTTTTTCTGCACGTTTCTTCATCTTTCGGTTGGATTGAAGGATTTTATAGTTCCTCCAGCGGCCCTGGAAAGAAAGGTTGTTACTCAGAAGTAGAAGTTAGTCCTTGTCTGGGCACTGTTCAGCCAGACCTGCCGTTGCAGGATTCCTGCACCGCTGAACCGGGGCGAGGAAGGCAGACGGTATCTTCCGCAGGATGCAAATCTGTCCAACCACAGGTCATTAGTCTGGCTTTTGCCTTTTGTGCTACAGTTTTGTCCACTGATGCCTTTGAAGGTCACGTACCCTTTAACACAGCAGTGTATTATCGATGAACAAAGCTCAATTCCCAAAATTGGAGGCTGAGATAATCCTGGTGTGGCAGGTCACAGGTAACGTGGGCGCAGGGTTTGGAAAGAGGAGGTGGTGGATGAAGGTAAGGAGTCTTTTTTGAGGTGCCTGAATGCTGTAACATCGGGGTGGAAGGAACGTAATGGATCATGAAGTCAGTTGCTGGTCCGTGCAGGAAGCCAAATCTTCTAAAACACATCCATAGAGTGAGTCCAGCAATACCCAGCAGGGCTCACCGGTCCCTGCAGCGTCTATTGCAGTGCCCTCCCAGGACTGCTCCCTTGCTGCCAGGTTTCTGTTTTCGAGCCTGTGGTGGCCAGGAGAATTCCAGTCCCATTCTTCTTTTGTATCAGCCTGTGTAGTTTTTTGTTTAACTAGTTCTTCTGACTACCTGGCAAGATGATATTCGTCTACCGATGTGTTTATAGAGTGATTACTTCCACCTTTTCTTCCTCCTCAGTATTATGAGTCTTACACATTTAAGTTCCTTCTCTTACATGCCAAGCTCTAAGCTCTTCTGCACTCGTTCTAGTTGACTTCACGTGTGATGGGAGTGGATAGAAGAACACACCTGAATTTTGAGCTTTCTTTTCCTTTTTATTATCCTTTCACAGATTATATGCTCTTATTTAACAGGTTAGCCAGTTAGGGGGTGTGGGTAGATGGCAATCTTTTATTGCTATCCCAAGCCTGTTCTACTCTTTCCTGGTTAGTTAAAGGATCACAGGATAATTCAGCCTCAGGAGGTCATTCAGGGCAGCCTCCTGCTCAAAGCAGAGTAATATGATTATTGCATTAGGATTTTACAGTGTTCCAGCCAGGCTTTTCACATGGGAAGTGGGAGTGGGTTGTATTGCTCTACGCAGAGAAATCCAGAGCAAGCTGCTTTCCTCTACCTGTGCTCGACAGCACCTTTCTCCTGGGGGGATTGGAATAAAGCCCCAGAGCATTAGGTTGTCCCTGGAAGCTTTTCAGAGAACTTCCTTTTGTCTCGTTATCAAGTTCAAGTCTGCTTGTGCCTTCTGCTGGGCTTCTGGAAACGTGAAGAGTCTGCAGTGCTTCCCTGCTGCCGGAGAGACAGCTCGGTCGGGCTGACGCAAATAGAAATGAGAGTTCAGTGACTCCTGTGTTTAGTGGTTTGGCATTTTTTCAGTGCAAAGTTAGTACTTTAACTTCGTGTTTAAGGAGAAGGTTTTTAATTATTCCCATTTCTAGCTAGCTGCGTTTCACAGTTTCAGCCTATATTCAACGTTTATTAGAGCTACTCCAGCATCCTTCTTCCATTTTCCTTTCCCTGACCTCACCTAGTGGGTTTGCAAAGCTGCGTGGATGAGTCAAGGGTCAGCTGGTGGAGCTGGATCAGCCTTGTCAAATTACAGTCAGTTTGCTTAACTGTTGGTTTGTTGAAGATGTGGCACCCGTGCCTCAGAGTTTACTATTTTCTTTTGGGAAAAAAAAAAAAAAAAAAATATCACAACACAAAGGACATTTTTTACTAAAACCAAAACCCCACAATGAACTACTGATTTCCTCCTTCCCTCATTCAAAGCCCTGTTTTCTCTCCTCATCACACATGTTACTTCAAAATGAGAGCAAATTATTTCAAGCTTTCCCACAAAATTACATCACTACAAAGGACTCTTTTTAACCTTCTTTCCAAAGCTGACTGTGAAAATTGCAGATGAATGAAATATTCCTCACCCTGCCCTTTCTGCTCGCCCCGCACAGGAAAGGAGTGGTGCAGAACGCGCGCTGAATGGCATTTCCTATTTTGTTAAACTGGCAGCATCTGAGAGCTGAACCCGTGCAGGCCAGCTGCAAGCGAGGATTTCACCTGCACATTCAAGGAGCTTAAATTCCCCTTTTTCTGCTCTCGGGATGGCTCAAAACGCTGTGGAGATGCATATTCAGATTCGGGGCAGCCTTGGATTGTTTTCCCAGCGCAGGGAGGTAGCACTTACTGGACAGTTTTTTGGTCTGTTTTTCCAAGTGCAGCAAGAATATTTTAGCTTTAGTTCTGCCAACGCAAATCCTGTTTATTTGAGTTCTCTTGTGATGAGGATGATTCGCTACAATACAGTTTATGAGCAATTGACTGAAAGACTTGAAAGTCACTCTTTCCTGCGTGACAGCTGAGTTTATTTTGAGATTTACCTAAAATAAAGTCTTTAAGTAGCACGGAATACGCGATAGAGGGACCTGGTGTCACATAGAAAGGGCACAGTGTCTGACACGCACAGGGTGAAGCGTGATTAAGCAAAGTCATCTTATTTCCCAAAGCACGAGGAGAATAGTTGTTCTTTGTGTCAGTGCAGCTGGCTATACATTCTTGCATTTAAAACCAGGTAAATACGATTTTGCGGCCAGAAATCTACTTAAATTCCTTTCCTAGGTGAGAACATCCCAAAGGCCCGCCCATCCTTGGCTATCCATGTACATCTCTTCATGAACAGGAGTTTTAATTAATGTTTTCACGTGTGTTTGCAATGATCAGGGAGTCAAAGCCTGCAGTAATGGATTTTAATGCATATATTTGGTGGGAAGAACTGTCTAAGAACCGTGACCCCCTTTGGGGGAATAACCCAAATGACATGGGGCATTTGCTTAGGAAAAGGAATTGTCCCTCTTGTGCATGCCACATTTGTGACAGGAAAAGGAATTGTCCCTCTTGTGCATGCCCGAGGTGTGCAGCTGCTGGATCATTCTTCTGCCCATCACAAAGGAGGAAGGAAGGAAAAAAAAGATGCTCATACTAAGTATTTCAGTTTGATTTGTGCTTTGGAGTGAATGAGTAAGTCGGAATCAGAAAATCGCAGAATGATGTGGGGTTGGAAGGGACCTCTGGAGACCATCCAGCCCAACCCCCTGCCAGAGCAGGTCCACCCAGAGCAGGTCCCACAGGAACGTGTCCAGGTGGGTTTGAATGTCTCCAGAGAAGGAGACAGGAAAGAAGTTCCTCCTCATGTTGAGGTGGAACTTCTTATACTCAAGTTTGTGCCCATTTCCTCTTGTCCTGTCCCTGGGCACCACTGAGAAAAGACCGGCCCCATCCTCCTGACACCCACCCTTGAAGTATTTATAGGCATTGATCAGATCCCCCTAAAAATACTTAAAGCGTGGGTGTCAAGAAGATGGGGCCAGTTTGAAACTATCAGTTTTTAGTCTTTTAACCTTCCATGGTACTAGTTCACCTGTTGACTCTAGCACAGGCTGATGTATCTGTAGCACTCCTGGATCTCACTGAATTATTTGCTTTTGCTTTTTTTCGGTTGACGTTGCGTTTACTTTAAGCCACTGCTGTGCAGTGCAACTGATATTCTGTTTTTGGGTCATGAATTCTTGTTGTGAAGATGTTGTGTTCCTGGAGCTTCTGTGGAGCGTGAGGGAGCAGGAGAGGTGAGATCCTGGAGCTTTGCTGAGCACCTGCTGTGGGGAAGCTTTGGTGCACAGGTACTGCAGAGTGGGGTGTCAGTCCATGAGCAGTGGTGGAAAAGGAGGAGTTCCACATGGGAGAAGGTCTTTTCCCAGGAGAAAATGATCCATAACACCAATAGCTACACTTCAGGTCTCTTAAAGTAGCAGAAAATGAGACAATTGATGACTTGACATAATTTTTCCAGCAGTTGCTCTGCTCCTCAGAGCTCTGATAGATGGAGGGAACGACTGAGGAACCGTGTATCTGAGGAGGCATTTCACACCCGGCTGCAGAGCGTCCCAGGGACTGGCACGGGTCATCTCCTGGTATGCTTCATTCTAGAAATAGCAATGAGCCTGTGGAGCACTGACTGCTGTCTGCCATCCCGACAACTTTCTGTTTATCTTTCGGTCCAGAGGAGTTGCCGTGTAAATGATTAATTAGAAATTCCCTTTATAATTTGAACTGCAGCATTTGGAGTGGGGCTGGCGTGGTGGGGTGCCTTTGTTCAACGGTCTGCGTTCTGCAGATGTTGTTTCGGAGTATGGGTTCCAAGTCTTGCCAACTAACTCTTTTCTTTATTTGTACTGAGTGCATTTGAAGTTGCATCATTTCCTCGGTAAGAACAGTTTTATTTTTGACTGGAGTGTTTGTCAGGTGGGGAGAAATCCTAAATGTGAGTGCTCTCTGGTGGCGAAGATTTCGGCTTCAGTCCTCTGAGTCCTGCAGTGTGCTTTCCAATGGCAATTGGGTGTGAACGTAGGATGTCTGCACTTAAGGATGTATTATTTTTTTCAAGTCCCTAAAAACAAAAAAACTGCAAAACAAAGCCTTGGCAGCCCCCTTTTGTAGACAATCATTTCTGTTGCTGGAAGTGATTTATATTCTGTGACCTTCTGGTTTATATTTTCTCACTATCAATCCATGTTTTAACAAGGTAATAAAAACTAGTATAAAAACTTCTCATGAAGGAGCTGATGTTCTTCATCAAAATAACACACCAGGATTTAAATACTGTGACTTTCTTTTTGGCTGCTGAGCTCCGTTTCAGATGCCAAAGTAATAAGTGGAAAATTCAGGAGACGGGGTTAGAGAAATTATTCAAATAGCTTTATTAGGGGGAAATCTTTTCTCCTCAGAACCAGCAAAAAGATGATGGGATTTTCATGACACAACGAGGTTGGACCATCAGGTGCCGACCCCCGGGAGTGGGGACAGGGGTTCCTTTTATCAAGTGGGCTGTGGATTGCTTTTAATAACAAGAATCCCCTCCCGGGTGTTTTATGCTGGCACTGAAATGATGACACCGACCTTTATGTTGATGTGTTTTCCCTTGATGAGTGTGTGCCCTGATTGAGGAGCCTTTCGAAAGGCGCAACTTCATCCTCTCTCTTCATCACCGAGCCTCGCAGACACATAGTGGATTGACTGCCTCTTGAACCTCCCGGTTTGTGCTGCCCTCGCTGGCTCTTTTCCTAAGTTTTCGTGAGCTCTCCTTGGGCGAGGCAGAGGAGGATGTCGGAGGGAAGCGGTGCGGGGAGGAAAACAGCCCCTGCTGTTCTTGGCCGGCGCTGTCTGAGCGGCACGGCCGGCTGAAAAGGGGCTTTATCAGCGCGGAGGGGGCCAGGGGCAGCAGCTCCTTTGAGGAACATCTAAGCACAGGTCTGGAATTTGAACTGTGGCGCTAAGAAGTTGAAAAAAAGAATGTACAGAGAGGTAAACGGGGATGTCAGCTTTTTGTGAGCTCCGTATCCTTAAAGCCAAACGAGAGATGCCCGTTTATCGAGTCCGGAGATGGACCCTTCTCCCTCATCTCCGTCTGCAGTTTGGCACAGAGAAGACACAACTCGTTAGAGTTTAGTAAAACTAGTAAAACCTTTTAAGACTTGACTTGGAGGCCAAATGTGAGATCTGTGGCCTAAGCCCAGAGCTGTTGGGGAGGCAAGTGGGCAATGTCACAGAATCACAGAATCCCATGAGCCAAGCTTGAGAGATGCCTGTTTATTGAGTCCGGAGATGGACCATTCTCTCTCATCTCCGTTTGCAGGGCACAGAGATTGAAGAGACAACTCGTTAGAGTTTAGTAAAACTAGTAAAAGCCAAACGAGAGATGCCCGTTTATCGAGTCCGGAGATGGACCCTTCTCCCTCATCTCCGTCTGCAGTTTGGCACAGAGAAGACACAACTCGTTAGAGTTTAGTAAAACTAGTAAAACCTTTTAAGACTTGACTTGGAGGCCAAATGTGAGATCTGTGGCCTAAGCCCAGAGCTGTTGGGGAGGCAAGTGGGCAATGTCACAGAATCACAGAATCCCATGGGGTGGGAAGGGACCTCTGGAGACCATCCAGTCCAACCCCCTGCCAGAGCAGGGTCACCCAGAGCAGGTCCCACAGGAACGTGTCCAGGTGGGTTTGAATGTCCAGAGAAGGAGACTCCACCTCTGCCAGGGCTCTGCCACCCTCACAGGAAAGAAGTTCCTCCTTGTGTTGAAGGTGGAACTTCTTATACTCAAGTTTGTGCCCGTTTCCTCTTATCCTGTCCCTGGGCACCACTGAAAAAAGCCTGGCCCCATCCTCCTGACACCCACCCTTTAAGTATTTGTAGGTGTTGATCAGATCCCCCCTCAGCCTTCTCTTCTCCAGACTATGAAGCCCCAAGTCCCTCAGCCTCTCCTCGTAAGGGAGATGCTCCAGGCCCCTCATCATCTTTGTAGCCCTCTGGTGTCCAGCTGCCGTACGTAAGACCCACGGAGCCGAGCTGTGCCCCAGTCCAGCTGCTGTATGTAAGACCCACGGAGCCGAGCTGTGCCCCAGGTGAGGGTTCCCGGCGCTGGGGCAGCCCCACAGGCAAATCTGATGGTCCTGCCCCCGAGGCAGTTGGGGACACAGAACTGTCAAGGCAGGAAACTTAAACTGGGCTCTGCTGCTGAAAGTTTACATAATTAATTACTTAAGGAAGAGGTCAGAGTATTGGGTGCTGTGATGGTGACTTGGCACGACACTTCAGTAGGGATGTCCTCTTCTTCTTTTTTTTCCTTCTCTGCAGCTAAAAGAAACCCCTGTACCCTGTCTGTGCTGACCGTGAACCCTGCGGCCGTGTGTCTGGCAGTACTGTGGGGCTTCAAACCTCCTCTGGAACCTGCTGTATCTTTATTTTTATCATTACTGGTGCCATCAGTGGTGGTTGTGTGCTGTGCAGTGACTTTGGGAGAGCAGTCTATACATTCTCCACTGGGCAACGTGCCTTTTCAGGTGGCCCAGCTCCAAAAAGGTGGGAAGGATTCTGCTGATTTGTCTCCTTGTGATGGTTTCCATTACATATGGATGTCCCAGTGTGATTTGATCTCCTTAATAGAAACAGTGGTGTGTGTGTTTGGGTTTTGTTCAGCTCTCCCATGTATATGTAGAGTCCCCCCCGCTCCCGGGAGGGCAGGAGGTGAGCAGCACCCCATCCCTTTGCACCCACGTGTGTCTTCTGCTGCCTCTTTGGTACCTTCCCAACAGCTTTGTTCTTCAGAGAATTGCAATTAGGGCCAGCAAACGACAAGTGTGTGTGAGGCTTCCTTGTGTTCCTGAGTCCGTCGTCTGGTTTCCCAATGAATAAACTTGGTTTTTTAAGAATTAGGCTGTGATTCTGTATTCCATAGCAGGCTCTTCGTGTTGTTGCCTATGGGTTACCCATCATTTTTGTTGTAATAGTGAGCTGTGGTTGCTATTGCTAATTCTAACAGCCTTTCCTAAAATGTTTTTGGTAGCTTTCAAACAGCATGCATCTCTAAAGTATAAAATATCTCTGCGTTTTAAGCTCACTAATGTTTTGGGAAATGCACATCAGGACTACCCGCGGTTAGAACTGAGTGCAGGGACAAAAGGATGGTTTGCAATTCCTGTGTCTTTTTTGTGAAGTGTTTCTGGGAGGAAGCCGCAATTAAGAGGCAAAAAAAAATCACTTTTGGGAAGCGGAATGCTGGTGGCCAGATTGTATTTCTTGAGTTTTATTACACCTGCTAAAAACTAAGGCTGCCAAGATGCTGCAGAAAATTCTCAAATGAACAATAGAAAATGTCAAGCCTGTCACCACGTGGGGGTGGTAATAAATTCCAGAAAGTGAATTTGTGCCGGGGTCCATCAGGGATTGGGACGGGCCCTGCGCTGTCCGAGGTGTTGTGGTGCCATCTAATGTTGTAGGGTTTAAATACAGGTGCTGGAGGGGAGAAACGCCGTGGTTTGAGTGTTGATCTGGGAATCTGCTGCATTCTTTCTCCTGAGAACCAAACGCTGTGTGAGCTCTTCAGCTTTCATCTGAAATCCCTTCTGTGCTCTTCTGCTCCATGACTTCTGAGAAAATGTGAATTTCTTCAAAAACATCTTTTAACTTAAACACTCCTTTTTATTTTTATTTTTTTTTAAACAAACGTGAAGTTATTTTCTTTCTTGTTTGCAGGACTACTAAGCCTGGGTAGGGTTGAGGAAAGGTGTTGTTTGGGGTTGTTTTCTTGCGTTCTTCAAAAGCTTTCACTCTCAGCAGCAGTGCTGGTGGCAAGGTGCCTTCTAGTGAAAAGGATGGAGTGGAAGGTAATTGCAGGAGCTGAAAGGCTGTAATTTCCTTCCTGGCTTGTATCTTTGTTTACTTTCTTGCTAATGTGATCAGACCCTGGAGTGAGTGGCTTCAAAACTTCTTCTCTGGCCTGAGCCGGGCTATGGACAGCTGTAGGATGTGAGAAAAGAATTTGCCTTTAAATCCCCTTTATGAAGCAGATTATAGGAACTTGTCACAAACTCATCTTATTGTCAGCTGTAGAAACAGTAAATTATGTTAACTTAAATCTTGCTAAAGAGTTTGTTAGGAACGTTTGTTTCTGGCAGTGTGTTAATGGCAACAGAAATACCTGAATATGCAGAAACCCGGGTCCATTGTGTTGGCAAAGCAAAAGTTTGTTATAGTCAGAAATATGGTCACTGTTTGTACCTCAGTTATTTGATTGGTTTTACATCTGTAGGGGGATTGACGGGATTGAGGGATGCTCCAATTGAGGGACTGGAGCATCTCCCTGATGAGGAAAGGCTGAGAGAGCTGGGGCTCTTCAGCCTGGAGAAGAGAAGGCTGAGGGGAGACCTTCTTCATGCTTGCAAGGATCTCAAGGGTGGGTTGGAGGAGGATGGAGCCGGACTCTTCTCAGGGGTTCCCAGGGCCAGGACGAGGGGCACCGGGCACAAGCTGGACCAGGGGAAGTTCCACTCCAATGTGAGGAAGAACTTCTTTGGGGTGAGGGTGGCAGAGCCCTGGCAGAGGCTGCCCAGGGGGGGTGTGGAGTCCCCTTCTCTGGAGATCTTCAAGCCCCTCCTGGATGCTCCTGAGTGATGTGCTCTGGGCAGCCCTGCTTTGGCAGGGGAGTTGGACTGGAGGGTCTCTAGAAGGTCCCTTCCAACTCTGGCAATTCCATGATTCTGTAGGGAAATTGCACTAGAAATGTCCTTTCTGGGTGGTAAGATTCAACACTAACCCTAGTTCTATGTCCGTGCAACATCAGGTCTGTGTGTAATACAGTAACTAGTGCCATCCTGGCCACACTGGTCAGAAAGTGTCTGTAATCAGTGTTTTATTATAATGTTTCAGTACGACCATGGATTGAAGGGTTCACCTGCTAAAATGAGCAGCTTGCTTGGAAGACACGTTCTGAATCGTGCTGTTTGCCTAATGCCCTAATTTCTCCCTTTTGTCTCGTCCTGTGTAGGTTTGAAAAAGGACGGATTTACACGTTTATCGGGGAGGTGGTGGTTTCCATGAATCCTTACAAGAACTTGAACATCTACGGGCGTGACATGATCGAGCAGTACAAAGGGAGGGAGTTGTACGAGAGGCCTCCTCACCTCTTTGCCATCGCCGATGCCGCCTACAAAGCCATGAAGAGGCGATCAAAGGACACCTGCATTGTAATATCAGGTAAAGTGGAAGAGCTTTTCATTATGATGAAATCATCTTTGTGAAATTCCGGGCAGAGAAAGAAGGATGATTTGGCTAATGACAGCATTTTAGAAAAGAAAACTTCATTAGTGTTAAAATTGCTTATTTGCATTTGAAGCTGTGTGTGGAGACCTTAGCAATTATTTCATATCTAATCCAAGCGCTGGTGTCAGTCATTAGCTTAATCTGTGCCTGCAGAGTGATAACTGGAACAGGAATCCTGTGCTTGCTCTGCTGCCTGAATGGAGATGAGTGAGAAGAGGAGAACTGCTGATTTTTGTCCCTGGGATGACTGCTGTTCTCTGTTCCGGTGGCCGGACTGACTGCTCGTGGTGGCTCTGACAGTGGGAGCAGTGCTTGTACCATGAACGGTCGCTGTCTGGCTCCTGGCACTTGGTATCCTTGATGTCCCCGTGCTTTAGCAGCTCTGAAAAGCGAGAGACCCGAGATGCTGTTCAGAACAGAAGCCTCTTGTGCTGCGGCCCCCGGCGCTGGGGCTGGCTGAGCCGCCGCATGCCAGAATCTCTGCTCTGACAATATTCCTTTTGATCCTCTGGGTGCCAGGCCTTTTACCGACCTGTGAAATCTTACATCATAACCGCTTCCAAGTCAGCACGGCACCACCAACCAGGCAGGGTTGTGGCTATATTTAGGAAATATTCAAAGGGCACACAAGATCACTTTGAAAAAACAATAATAAAGAACCCAAACGCTGTCGGGGTGGAATTAAGATAGACTGTTCAGAGACTTGTTTTGCTTTTTTTTTTTTTTTTGATCTGTTGTGTCCTCTTTGTATTTATGCCCCCAGGTGAGAGTGGGGCTGGGAAGACGGAGGCCAGTAAATACATTATGCAGTACATCGCAGCCATTACCAACCCTGGCCAGAGAGCAGAGGTGGAAAGGTAAGGGCTTGGCAGAAAAAGAAATGGTTTTGTTCAGGGATCTCTCTGTGGACTGTGTAGCACCATAGAATGGTTAGAGTTGGAAGGGACCTTAAAGATCATCTCATTCCAACCCCCCTGCCCTGGGCAGGGACACCTCCCACCACACCAGGTTGCTCCAAGCCCCCTCCAACCTGCCCTTGAACCCCTCCAGGGATGGGGCAGCCACAGCTTCTCTGCCCAACCTGGGCCAGGCTCTCACCACCCTCACACCAAACAAGTTCTTCCCCACAGCTCAGCTCCATCTCCCCTCTTTCAGTGTCAAACCCTTGTTAACCATGTTATGAGATGGTCTCTTGTACTAATTCCATGCTGATTTTATAGCATTTGCGTGACTTCTTCAGATACTGCTTTTACTCTGGGAATTTTGCAATATTGATTGCTAAAATCACGTAGAAAAATTTATTTTGAAAGGTCAAACTTTCAAAATAAAAACAGTACCTAAAAATCATGTTTCCTGTGGCAAATTGCCTTAAATATGTGTATGTTTGAATAGCATGTTGAGTGCAAGGAGCATATTCCAGGCAAAACGTGCCTGTCAGCCTTAGAGTAACATTTTGAACAAAGAATGTGACTTTCTGCAGAATCAGACTTATTATTTGCAAAAGAGTCCAAGGAATTGATTTCAAAACTTATGTACATTATGGAACTGAATTTTTGGTGCTGTTTTCAGTGGTGGGATCTGGTCTTTGGTTCCCATTTGCTCGCACCAAAAGCTCCCAGCTGATTTCTCACAGGATTCCTAATGTCATACACATCTGCCAAATACGTCATCCAAGAGAATCTCTGCTGTTACTAAATTCTTCTCTAGAAATGTCTGCAAGAAAGAAATTTCCCTAGTTTGAGCGTGCAAGTCTGGGCTTACCCTGTTCTCTTTTCCATGTCTCTGCGCTACAGAGTGAAGAACATACTGCTGAAATCCAACTGTGTGCTAGAGGCCTTTGGCAATGCCAAAACAAACCGCAACGACAATTCCAGCAGGTTTGGAAAATATATGGATATCAACTTTGATTTTAAAGGAGACCCCATAGGTGGGCATATCAATAATTACCTACTAGAAAAGGTAAGTCACGCTCGCTTTTGGAGTTAGAGGCTTTTGTGTAGCTACTTTTGCCAGTAGAAAATTTTCCTTTCAAGTGTGGTATGTCATTATGTTACGTACGAGGGCACAGAATCTGATTTAAATCTAGGGCTGTATTTTTCTCCAAGAATTACTGTAACTGAAGTGCCACTGAAGCCCTGGCAGTGCCCTGGGACTTCCCACCGCCGCTCTCAGACCTCACCCTGTGAGGGACTGGTGTTACATGAAAGCTGGCGAGCAGATGGGTGTAAGAACTCTGTATCCAGAATAAAAGCTGAGATTAATTTAACTCTGTAAAACTCCTTCTTTATAAGTTCCTGCATTGAGATCTCACTGCTGACTAAAAGGAGAAGATATCTAGGTCTGTAAGTAGCAATGTTATGCTTGAGAAGTGTTCTTCTGGAATAGTGCCATGGCCTGGTGTGACCTTTTAGTAGCTTGTTTTTATGTATTCCAAATCATCCTAAGCATAATTATTATGTTTTTTCATGTCATTAAGTGGTGGCTGAAAACACTGGAATATGTAAAACCCTGTAGTGAAAGTGGCTCGGTCTATTAACAGTTCTCGTTATGTGTGAGACACACGTCTGGCTTTAATTGACATGTGTGACCACATCTGCTAACGTGCTTTTTTGTTTGTGTTTGTTACTTTTCCCATTATTTCCCTGAAGTCTATTTTCAGAATAAACACTTCATTTAAAAAAAAAAAAAAACGAACCAACAAACCCACACATTTAACGTGTGATAATTTCATGCAGAAAAATGGGTGGGGCTGCAGCTGCGGGGACTTAAATCCTGATCCTTTATTTCATATTCTTGATTTCTCCCAAGTAAAATTTGTTTCCCCTTTAGCAGCAGTAGAGGTTCTGCTCCCAACCCCAGGGGTGAGCAGACAGTGACTTTGTGCAGTGGCAGGAGCACGGGCTTTGTCACTCTCTGCAGTTCACACTTGTAGCGTAAAATAAGGATACGTTGCTTGTTGACTGAATTTCTGCTCCATTTAACATTTAATTATCTTGGGGCTGTTTTCCCCTGGTTTGCAATGGGTGCTCTGCAGATGGAGCTGTCTCTTGCTCCCTAAAACAAGGCCCTTGTGTTAGATCAGAGCCATCCCCGTGCAGGGGCTGCTCTCAGCCTGGGGTTGCACAAGTGGTTACCGTGGCCCAGGGAACTCTTGTTTGTAGTCACAGAGTCCTGTGTTTCACCGCCAGCCATTAAATAACAAACTAAAATCATGTTTTATTTGACTCTTCCCTGAAAGCAATTCCGTAGCAGCCACATGGGATTCCTGGGGGGAAGTAGGACATTGCAGCTGTTACACAAGCTGGGCTTTTTGATTATAGACTTCAAACTCCATGGTCGTGCCACGCTAATAACATTCATAACAGATGTGCTGTAAGATAGGATGGCTGTGGAGGTGCCCTAGCTGTGCTGAACCCATGCATTCATGTCTGAGGGGAGGTGCTGGGGAATCAGATCATCCACATCCAGAAATACCCATCTTTGTGTTTTATTTCCCCCCCCAGTCTCGTGTGATTGTGCAACAGCCAGGAGAACGAAGCTTTCATTCTTTTTACCAGGTTTGTATACGTTTGCTGAAACAAATTTCTCAAGTTTCCCAGACACGATAGGCAAAATATTTAAAGCTTTCACCCTCCCGTGTGTTTCGCAAAGGGTTCCCCTGGTGTTGCATCTTGGGTGATCTCAGGTTCTGTAGCCCTTTGAAGAGGCCTGGTCTGGGGAAGGAGCATGGGAAGATTTACTTTTTTCTGTCCTTCAGCCCCATATTAACACATTTGTAAACTTAAAAGGAGGCTAACTAAACAAATCTGGTAGAATATTGGACTTTGACTCACTGTTTTATTTGTAATAAGTCTAATCCCTCTATTTTCTCTTGAGGCCTTCAGTCCATATGGAAGTAATTTTATGACACCAAGTTGACTTTCTTCTTTTGGGGGGGGTTCTTTTTAATGTCTTCCATATTGTACAGTGGTTCCCTTGTGGCTCCTTCGGGGGAAACGCTCGGCCTATTATTATAACCTTTATTCTCAGTTTTGCAGTGAGGGAAACGTAGGTTTGTTTATTTTTTCCCCCTCACTCAGTACTCCCTGATGGCGGGGTAGCACCTCGCCTCAACATGGCGGCTCCGGGTTGGAAAGTCTCGGTGTGGCAGGGAAGGTACATGCACTTGCCCAGACACATTGGTGGTGTGTCACAGCTGTGAACGTGTCTGGTCTGTGAACGGCTCACTCTGGTTTTCTGAACACTTGTGTCACCCCAAAGGACAGTGAGGGGAAGTGTGGCTGGAGCTGCCTGGAGGAAAGAGACCTGGGGGTGCTAGTTTACAAAGGGCGGAATATGAGCCGGCGTGTGCCCAGGGGGGCAAGAAAGCCAATGGCATCCTGGCTTGTATCAAAAATAGTGTGACCAGCAGGAGTAGGGAGGTGATTGTGCCCCTGTACTCAGCACTGGGGAGGCCACACCTCGAGTGTTGTGTCCAGTTTTGGGCACCTCAATCCATGAGAGATCTGGAGGTGCTGGAGCGAGTGCAGAGGAGGCAACGGAGCTGGTGAGGGGGCTGGAAAACAAATCGTATGAGGAGCGGCTGAGGGAGTTGGGGCTGTTTAGTGTGAGGAAGAGGAGGCTGAGGGGAGACCTCATCACTCTCTACAACTATGTGAAAGGACACTGTAGAGAGGTTGGTGCTGGTCTCTTCTCACAGGTAATTAGTGACAGAACGAGAGGGAACGGCTTCAAGCTCCAACAGGGGAGGTTTAGATTGAACATTAGGAAGGAATTTTTCACCCAAAGAGTGGTCGGGCATTGGAACAGGCTGCCCAGGGAGGGGGTGGAGTCCCCATCCCTGGCTGTGTTTAAGGGCCGTTTAGATGCAGTGCTGAGGGACATGGTGTAGGGGAGGACTTTGTAGAGTAGGGGAGATGGTTGGACTCGATGATCCCAAGGGTCTCTTCCAACCTAGACCATTCTATGATTCTATGATTCTATGACAGTCACTACACCAACCTCAGTCAGAACCTACAGCCTCTATCTTCACATGTTGTGATTCTAACTCCAGATTCCGCAGCTGATTCTGCAGTAATTTAATGTTTTTATGATTTTCTTTTCGTCAAGTAGATTAATAAGAAACAGAAAAAGGGAGGGATTTTTTCTTTGCATTCACCGTTTCTTAAAATTCTCCTTGTGCAGCTCCTCCAGGGGGGTTCTGACCAGATGTTACGTTCTCTACATCTTCAGAAGGACGCGTCTGCGTACAGCTACATCTGTCCTGGAGCACAGATAAAGGTGAGGCTGTTGTCAGGGAGTTTAGAGGGAAAAATTGTCTTAAAATTGTAAATGCTTCTTGAAATACTTCAAGTACGGCTGAGGTGGCAGAAGCTGAGACCAATATTTACAGGATGAATATGGAAAGGTGACATTAACGAGCTATTTTTAATGGAGTTTCTGGCCCTAGAAGACAAGTGTCTGTGTACTTGTGCTTATAATGAACAGTCAAAAGTAGTAGGAGAGACATCACCTTTTTAATAGATGCAAGCATAGATATTTGACCTGCAGTCAAAAGTAGTAGGAGAGTCATCACCTTTGTTAATAGATGCAAGCATAGATATTTGACCTGTTACCAGTGACAGCCCATTCATGCTTCCTCATGAGTAACTGAGGCTGCTTTCTGGACCAAAAAGCCATAAGGATTCATTTTTTTTACAGTAGGAGCACTAAATTACTGAAGCATTCATTCTTCATGTCTGACTTAGCCTCAAGGGGGCCTCTGATCAGGAAGGAAGGGAACAAACCCATAAAGTTTTTTAGGACAACAAGATCCTGAACACTTTAAATACATCTGGAATTGTGTTGTCCTTCGGAAGCAGGGTCCAGACGAAAGGCTCCCTGATTTCCCCCAAGTGTTGTCCTTCAGAACCAGGGTCCAGACGAAAGGCTCCCTGATTTCCTAGTTGCTTTCTTGAGAAAAGAAAACAGACCTTCTCAGAGGCCTTTATCCTTTTCTCTAGAAATCTGCAGTGAACACAAGCCCAGGTGAATGGGAGGGGACAGAGGCTCATCTTGAGAAAGATGGTGGCCAGAAATGTCATGCTGCTTCTTGGAGGGCCTGTGACTGCACTGCTCTCCTCTTTCACGATAAATTCCACTGGGAAAGTACTGAACTATTTAATTATGCTGTGATGGATTTCTGTAGCTCATTGCGGCTGGTGTACGTGTGTCCAGTGTGGGTTCCATGTACGAGCAGAGGGTATGGCTTTAGAATAAGTTGAGAAATCTCCTGACAGTGTCTTGCATCTGAAAAATAGCAAAGTACATATCTATTTCCTGTAGGTTTGCAAAATCTTTGCTTTCTCACAGTTGACTTCCATTAAGCCCCTCACGTCCCAAACATCTCTTTCCCCTCAGTGTTCCATCAACGACGGTGCAGAGTTCAAAGCAGTAGCTGATGCCATGAAAGTGATTGGCTTCAAGCAAGAGGAGATTCAGACTGTCTACAAAATCGTGGCTGCCATTCTTCACTTGGTAAGCTCCCTGCCCGCGGGTGTGAGCAGGGGGTTCTTCAGGGGGGTCAAACACTATATTTGTACTCCCAGCAGCTCTGATTTTCTTGCTGCAGAAGCAGTTGGAAGATCTGTTGGTTGGAGAAGACACTGAAGTTGCAATATCAATGGAAGATCAAATTTATTCTTGCATATTCCAGATCCCAAACCAATCATATCACAAAGCCCTGGGGGCTGTTAAATGTTCTGAAAAGGAATGGAAGGAATTGTTTGGGTTTGGTGGTGAGGGGTAGGGAGCTCTCACCTCACTATCCTTCTGTCCCCTTCACCCTCACTTCATCCCCACTGTGATTTGGCTGGAGAGATGGTGCTTCACTCCGTGGTGGAGACTTGAGCAGAGCCAGGGACAGGAGACCTCTTAATTCTCTGGATTCTGGTGCTAAGGAAGTCCTTCCTGCACCCAGACTCTCCTCGAATCCAGAGAGTTTCCTCCCCAGTGCCGTGTCCTTGTACCTCAGATCTGTTTCCTTGAGGGGAGAGGCAGTGCAGGTGGGCAGCAGGAAGGTGGTAAAGAAAACGTAACTTTTTTTCCATTTTTTCTGCACCTTGGAGCAGATGTTTCCCAGTGCTGAGGAGGGGGATGGTGGCAGAGTCAGGCCATGCAGGGTGTGAGGCCACTCCTGCAAACAGCACAGAGGTATCACTGCTTCATCCTGGCACTGTGGGTGTCAGTAAGGAAGCTGTGGTGGTTCTGCCCTGGGCAGGGACACCTCCCACCACACCAGGTTGCTCCAAGCCCCCTCCAACCTGCCCTTGAACCCCTCCAGGGATGGGGCAACCACAGCTTCTCTGGGAAACCTGGGCCAGGCTCTCACCACCCTCACACCAAACAAGTTCTTCCCCAGATCTTGTTTAATTCTCCCCTCTTTCAGTGTGAAGCCATTATCCCTCTTCCTATCACTACATGCCCTTATAAAAAGTCCCTCTCCAGCTTTCCTGTGGGCACCCACAACTTATGATGCTGGAATTTTCATAGAATCATAGAATTGCCCAGGCCAGAAGGGACCTCCAAAGGCCATCTAGTCCAACCTCCCCCCAGTCAGCAGGGGTTAAGATGCTGGAATTTTCCCATTGTTAGACTCTGAATCTTGAGACAGTGTTTGATTAAACCCCTGGAAGTGTTTGATGTAATTTTTATTCCGAAAGCTGAGCTGAACACCAAGCAGGAATGCTGTTCTTTGAGTCAATGCTTTGCTTCTTCTGCTGCTGTTGGAGCTGGGTGGTCCCATCGTTAGACTCTGAATCTTGAGACAGTGTTTGATTAAACCCCTGGAAGTGTTTGATGTAATTTTTATTCCGAAAGCTGAGCTGAACACCAAGCAGGAATGCTGTTCTTTGAGTCAATGCTTTGCTTCTTCTGCTGCTGTTGGAGCTGGGTGGGTCGGTGGATATGGAAGTCCCACCCTTCCAGTTGAGAGATTTACTGGCTTGAACAGCAGGTGGAACGTGGATGAACTTGGGGTGTACTGATTCATATTAATCAAAGACAGATTGGGAAATCTACTTTCTTGCTGGTTTTTGCAGGGGAACCTGAAGTTCTCTGTGGATGGTGACACGCCTGTCATAGAGAACGGGAAGGTGGTGTCGATCATCGCTGACCTGCTCTCAACCAAGTCCGAGATGGTGGAGAAGGCCCTTTTGTTTCGAACTGTAGCTACCGGCCGGGATGTCATTGACAAACAACACACCGAGCAGGAAGCCACCTACGGCAGAGATGCCTTTGCTAAAGTGAGTTTAAATTTCCTTTCTCTGCATCCAATTTTGTACGTGGCAGTAACTCGGGCGCGTTTCTTCTGCTTTTGCCTTTTGATTGAGTTGTACTTAATGCAGCAAAGAATGGTGGTGCCCGAGGAGGGCATTCAAGATCGAATTGCCTTCTTAATTGCACATTTTTCAGTGCTTGGGTCCCAGTAGGATCCCTGGGAGAATCAATAGGTACGGTGCTTGCTGAGACACAGGAGGCCTGTACTTTGTGTGGGTTTATTTCTGACTGTGTTCTGTCCTGGGCTGGGGGACAACCCACCCCACCACCCCCAGCGCTCACAGGATGGGGGGGAGCTGCCAGCCTGGTTTCCTGGTGTCTGCAGAGTACAGAATACATTGGGCAGGCCTGGGTGTGTTGTGAAATATGATTCTTGACTTCATTTAGCAGTTAAATTCAAAGAGCAGAGAGTGGAGCTGTAGCATCTAGAACTCAGGTTGGAGCCCTGAAGTGCTGTCTTTTTTTTAGAAAGGTGGATACTGATGACAGAAGGAATGACAATTGTCCGTCCTTTGCTAAGAAATCAAATGACAGGAGAAGAACAGATGAAGTTATGAAGATCCTTGATTATTAACTTGATTTTTTTTTCTTAAAATGATATGTTTGCACAGCTTCACAGTACCTTGTGAACAGGCAGACTGTGAAGATACCTACATTTTCGTTTTGATAAGTGAACATGAATATTTTACTGGCACTGTGTTTGGTTGGTAGGTTTCTAGAACTGAACTCTCAACTTGCTTTTGAATATTGTTAAATTCTTCTCAGCTATGGTAGTTATTAGGCAGCTGAAAAACAGACTGGAAGCAAATAAGGGGAATCACTGGACCTGGTGACCTCACCAGGATTTAGACTTTGTGTAAATGAGTTTGGGAAGAAAGAAAAAAAATATTTTCATAGAATATATTCTGCTTGTTGCTAGCTGTTTACTTTTAGCTGAATGTTATCCGTAGCTTCTGTGTGATTGGGGCAGAATCTTGAATTAAGCTTTGTAGCATCACATATTGTAAATTAAGCTTCATAGCATCATGTATTGAACTGATGCAGATGCAGGCAAAACTCCTGAGCATATTTTTTCCTGGCAGGCTATATATGAGCGCCTCTTCTGCTGGATTGTGTCACACATCAATGATGTCATTGAAGTGAAGAATTATGACACTACAATCCATGGGAAAAACACAGTCATTGGCGTCCTGGATATCTATGGCTTTGAAATCTTTGACAATAACAGGTGAGCCACGGTAAAGCCCAGCGCTGTGCCTTCGCCTTCCCGCCGGGACAAAGCTCATCACCTCCTTATCCTTCTGTTTTTGCAGTTTTGAGCAATTCTGCATTAATTACTGCAATGAAAAGCTACAGCAGCTCTTTATTCAGCTGGTTCTAAAGCAGGAGCAGGAGGAGTACCAGCGCGAGGGAATTCCCTGGAAGCATGTGAGTGCTGTGGGAGAGGTGGGCGAGGGGGGTTCGAGGTCAGTGTTACCAGCACAAGGCCCAGATCTACAGTTGCTCCACATGTTACGCTCCCGTCGAAGGCGATGGGACATCTGTGTCCCTGCCAGCTGTACTGTCAGATGGGCTGCCTGGGAGTCAGGCTGGGGAAGAAGCAGCTCACCAGTTATCTCACAACATCACTTTCTGTGCTGGGGTGTGGGAAAAGAAGTGACTCCAGGTCTGAGATAAAAATATCGTGGCATCTCTGTGATGCCACACGTGTCCCTGCGTGTTTCTGTTCCGAGTGCTTGTGTGTTTTGTCTAGTTGTAGGTAGTCACATGTAAAAACCTTGAGTTCTCCTGTTCAGATTCCTTTCATAATGCCAAGGACAAGATGTACAATTGTCACCGGGGTGACTGTGCACAGTTGAATGGTAAAAGGCATTTTAAAGTGCATTCTGTAGCAGCTGATTTTTCACAGAGGTCTCGAGATGAACGTGAGGTGTGTGAGAGACCACCTTCTCTGCTGTTCCCTGCAGAGGGGGCTGCTTAATTTTGGGTTGGTGCTGAACACATTGATTGCTTCTTGTGCGAATGGCGGGCCCTGTTCTCTCTGCCAGACACACGGTGCTGTTCAGCGGTGGCCACCACCAGTACTCCTCTGTGTCACGAGCCAAACTCACAAATATACCTGTTTTTTGTGCTTTACAGATTGATTACTTTAACAACCAGGTCATTGTTGACCTGGTAGAGCAGCAGCACAAGGGGATCATTGCCATTCTGGACGACGCCTGCATGAATGTGGGAAAAGTTACAGACGAGATGTTCCTGGAGGCTCTGAATAACAAGCTGGGGAAGCACGCTCATTTCTCCAGCAGAAAGGTAACCCCCTCCTCCCTATCCTCAACATTTCTTTCTTGTGTCATAGCTATTTTTTTAAGATGTAGCAGAATAAAGAAAAAGACTTGCTGGGGTGGAAATCATTACCCTTGAGTGTGATCTATCCTCAAAATGTCTTTCCTGTGTCATAGCTATTTTTTTAGATGTAGCAGAATAAAGAAAAAGACTTTCTGGGGTGGAAATCATTACCCTTGAGTGTGAAATGAGATGCCTGAGAGCTCCTGGCTGCAGAGCTGTCTGCTCTGGGTTTCGGCTGCTCCTCGGGCGGGCCCGGATCCGGCAGAGGGAGCTCAAGGATGTTCAATGTGAGATGGGTTTTATTCCAGGCATAAAAGAAGCCTGAGCTCGTGCCTTGACATACCATGATGTCATCCAGAGCCAATCGATGCGCCGTTTCAACCCACGTGATGTTCTCCCCCGGCTGCTCTAATACATAGTGACAGTGAAATTATTCACACTTCTGCATTATTACAGCACTCTGATTTATTCTTTTTCCATCGTCATTGGCTACCAAACGTGTTCATCTCCCGTTGTACCTATGAGCAGCCAGGCCCCTCCACTCGCTTTGTTTTTGGTACGACGTAGGAATTAAAAGGCTTTATTTATTCCTCACTTGGCAGCGTTTGGAAAACATGGTCACCAGCCTGATTAATTTGAGAATCTTTCACACTGAGTAATCAAATGAGGGCCTTTAATTTATTGACGTCTCTCTACTGAGAAATGTTGTTTGAAATGCATCGTTCAGAACCCTGGCTCCCCCCTTCTCCCCCCGCCCCCTATATTTTATGTAGGTCAGAAATACAAAATGAGCATGGTTGTATAAGATACGTGCTAAAGGCTGCCTCCGGGGAGGCTGGATATAAACAATAGATCTGGATGAGGCTTGTTTGGGTAGGATGGAAATAAAATAAGCACTTTCTCCTCCCAGATGTGGCTTTCCCAAAGTGCCCTTTAACTGCAGCTCCTGTCACCTCCTCCTGGCTCAGGGAGGGGGACAGCACCTTGCTTTCTGCCGTAACCTACATTTCACCTGCTTAGGCAGCAGATGCACAGCACCTTCTGAATAAACTGGCCTGAAAACAAGTATTTTCATGACGTTTATACATATTAATGCAAATTGCATCCTTTAGTAGTATTAATCATTGTGAATGGTGGAGCCTGGGTGGAGGGGGGGAGTGTAACTCCTCTGCAGTGGGGTGAGGTGGGAATGTCCAGGCTCTGGAGCCACCTGGTCCATGGACCTGAGCTCAGTTTCTGCTCTGTCCTTGGGCCTGTGTCTGCTCAGGATCCATCACGGAGAGAGCGGGTAGTGCTGTGATATGGGGGGGGGGGTGGAGGGGGCTGAGGACTGTATTTCATCAAGTGTATGGGAGGCTATAAAATGAAAATTAAAAAAATAATGATCTGTTTGAGTCCTTACTTTCAGGAGTCCCTTGGCAGCACAGGAAGCATTACAGGAGAATATTGCCAGTTGCAGCACTCCTCAGTAGGGGGTGGCATTGTCAGAAAACTGTTTGCACAGACGAGGAGGGAAACAAGAAATCCTGCTATAAATAATGTTTATGGAGGGTATGATGTATCTTCCTGGCTTGCTAATTTCTAGTTTAAATCAATATAGCCTGGAAAAAATTGACCCATAAAACTCTCAGCGTTGTAATTAATTTTTTTTTTTTGCCCCCCCCTCACATCTTTGCAGATGTCCTTTGCCAGTGTCTCAGATACCTTCCTCAGCCCCCTCTAGAATTGCTGGAGGAAACCTCCGCTTCCTAAACCAGCCTCTTCCAGCTTGAATTAAAACAAAGGAACTTGATGTCAGTTCATAATTTGCTTTTGTGGACTGCGGTGGTTCTGTCCAGACATTAGGAAGTTCCACGTAGATGGAGGCTGTTGGTAAAGAGTTAAAGTGTTTGTGCTGATGGTACAGGAGCAGCTCCCATCTTTCAGCCCCAGTTAATGCTTCGCTGCTCCCCTCCAGAGCTGTTGCACTGGCTCCATGTGGATAAAGCTCTAAGGGGCTGCTCTGCCCTAAATAGTAGCGTCCTAGTTTGTGCGCCGTGTGTCTGATCTGCTGCTCTTGGCTCCGTTGTCCCGCTGAAAGCCAAACAAACTAGGAAAAATGCTGGCAAAAACTTCCACTAGGAGTATTTGTGGCAAAATTTTATGTTCTTGGAGCATGGGTTGTCCTTCTCTGAATTGTCTAATGCTGATCTAGATCTGTAGACATGGGAACTGTTCTCATAGTACTTCTCAGCATCACAGGTGCCTTTTCTCAGCCTCATTAAGATCTGATTTTTCCAATTGATCATATAATTTCAAAGGATGGAATGCAGTGATGGACAGTCGATGAATTCCTCAATCTTCACATTGTGGAAAGTGTCTGTCTCAACAAACCAATCATGAAGGGAAGAACATGAGAAGGTCCATTCTAGTCCACCTCACAGAGCATCTTCCAAGACATTAGGCAACAATGAAAGTCTTAAGTGACAGAAAAATATGGGACAAATGCGTAATGATAATTTGATATGCTCCCAGTCCCCAGTGATCTGCAGCCCAGGAACCTCCTGAATCAGGGCTGGTGTCTTTAATAGTGGTTTCTTTTTTTCTTTTTTTTTTTCTTTTTTTTAATTGACAGAGAATTCCACATTTTCCATCCTCACATGAAGAGCTCCTTCCTTCCCGTTTTCCTCCCTTCTCCCTTTTAGGTTACATCTCTTGGCTTCCAGTTCTTGACCAGCAAAACATGCTTCACTGTGTCTTCTCATCCATCAACCCCATGTCGTTTGCCATCGAGTCCTGGCATTTCTTTCTTGACCTGAAGAGGTTTAGTTCATTTGGCCCTTCCTCCTATAGCAATCACTCAGTGCTATCCATCCTTTTTGCCCTTCATCAAGCCTCTTCCAGTTCTTCTACGTCCTTTTTGAGATGGAGGGTAATTAAGGTACTTGTTGGGTTGGAACTTTGAACTTTGGCTTTTCTGTGTGCGTATAGTGATACTTTTGTCTTGAATTTCATTTGCTGTTCTTTGCCATTCCTTTAGTCATCTCATGGAGTGGCAGTCTATGCAGTTCTTCACAGCCAGGCATTGTCTTTACTTCCCTGAATAATTAATTACCATCAACAAGCCTTATCACCTTCCTGTTTCCCTCAGATCACAGCTCATTTAAGAGGATTTAACAACATAGACCTCAGCACAGGACCCCTGTTGCCCATCTTTCCATCCATTATGTGTGAGGACCATTTCCCTTGTGTCTCTTAGTAGCTTAAATTCTTTGAGTTGTTAGTGAGGAACCTTGTGAAAAGGCTCACAGAAATCCAAGCAGACGATCAGCTGTATCAATACACGTGATGTTCTTTTTTGCTAATTTAAACTGATTTATCAGCTAAAATTGAGTTGTTAGTGAGGAGCCTTGTAAAAAGGCTCACAGAAATCCAAGCAGATGACCAGCTATATCAATACACGTGCTGTTCTTTTTTGCTAATTTAAACTGATTTATCCAGTAGACAAAAGGTTCATGCAGAAAAACATTCCTCAAAACCCCTAGTGTTATGTTAAATGCCTCTCAGTCTCTCCAGCACTGGGTGAGTTCTAAGCAACAGCTTGTGCAGCCAATGGTGTCCTGTCTGGCACCAACACTTGCTTCATTTCATGATGGTTTCCTTGTCATGTACCTCTTCTATGGACACCTTGGTTTGAGATGTATCTCGTGGGTGGTTGAAAAAAGGCACTGCATCCTCCATAGCTCCTTGCTGGTGAGCACAGCGCCAAAAAGAAAAATGACTTTGTTTTCCTGGTACGGCCTCGTTTCTTCATTTTCTGTGAGTTCCTTTGACACCTTGGTCATCTGTCAGCTCTGCAGACCCTGGTGTGCCTCCTGCTCCTGCTCTGCTGGCATCTCACACCTTTGTAACCAGCCCTGAACCTTTTTACTCAAACTTTTTGGTTTCGATGGTTTCCTTGTCATGTACCTCTTCTATGGACACCTTGGTTTGAGATGTATCTCGTGGGTGGTTGAAAAAAGGCACTGCATCCTCCATAGCTCCTTGCTGGTGAGCACAGCGCCAAAAAGAAAAATGACTTTGTTTTCCTGGTACGGCCTCGTTTCTTCATTTTCTGTGAGTTCCTTTGACACCTTGGTCATCTGTCAGCTCTGCAGACCCTGGTGTGCCTCCTGCTCCTGCTCTGCTGGCATCTCACACCTTTGTAACCAGCCCTGAACCTTTTTACTCAAACTTTTTGGTTTCCTCCTTGTTATTTTTTTTTTATATATATTTTAGTTTAGTTTTTTCCACCTGTTTGTCAGTTTGAGCCAATCTCTTTTCTACTCTTGGACACGAGTGAAGTTTTTTGGGGGATACCTTCTTGCTTCTAAGAATCTCTCCTGCCCTGCAGTTTAGCTGTGCTAATTTTCTCTTTGATTTTCCAAGACTTTTGCTGGATAGTAGATATTTGCTCGTAGCCCTCGACGTTTTTAAATAGCGCCCACGCTTCCTGCAAAGTCTTCATTCATTTACCTGCCCCTTTTGGCTTTAATCCTCATTTTTATCTCTTTCTCCTTTTTTAATTAAGCTGAGCCTGGTGGATTTTTTTGGCTTCTGTTATTCCTGAAGGGATGAGTGTGTTCAGGCCACTGGTACCAAACGGCTGCTGTGTGGGCACGTGGCATCTTCCTTCAGGGGAGGGATGTGATGGGCTGAGAGCAGGGGCTGGGGCTGTGACCCCCCCGTGTCTGCAGGGGTGGGCACCACGTGGGGGATCTTCCTTCATCTGGAGTGATTTGGGCCAGGACAAGCTATTGGAGCTGCCACATTTTGATTTCTTCATGTCTTTGTTGAGGATGATACCACAATGGAAAAAAAGATAAAGACGACTTAAAAAAAGTTATAAATTAACTCCTAGATGCGATGCTTCTCTATATGCATGAATGTTCTTTTTGCTTAATGGTGTTTCTGAGATAGTATCAATTTTTTAATAAAACTGTAGGCTCTTGCAACTTGATTTTGTCCAAATACAGGGTTTTATAATGCACCCGTGAAAAAATATTATGAAGCAGTGTTATAACTGGGTGTCACATCTACACGTGCATCTATAAAGCGGAATAACTACAGTTTCCATTTCTATTTCCAATGTGTGTTGCTCTTCCATGAAACCTGAAAATCCACGGGTGATGATTTAATGTCTGTGAATTCATTTTAGCTTTGTGCAACCGACAAAACGCTGGAGTTTGACAGAGACTTTCGGATCAAGCACTACGCCGGAGATGTGATGTGAGTTTCTTCCAGAAGTAAAGTTTCACCTTCTATTTTTGTCTTTTAGCCAGCTTTGAAGTGGTACGATATCCTGATTTAATGCTGCTTCTGGTCTGAAGCAGAATAGCTGTCACACGGAATTACAGAGTGCAGCGGTTGCTTATTAATTAAATCTTACGCTGGTTACTCGCTACACAGAATATGATTTTGTACTTGGAACTGAAACAAAAGGAGAGTGTGGGGAGGGAAGGTGAGGGGAGAGCAGCACTTCAGGAAAAAAGAGAGGGGGGGAAAAAAAACCCCAGCCAGCTCTGTTTATGCAAAAAGCTTTACCGAGCTAATAAAATCTGGTTTTGACATCTGTTTTAGTGAGATTATATAACTCTCTGGCTGGAAATTCTCAAATGGGTTTGAGCAGACTCAAAATCCAGCGTTAAACTGAAATGAGGATCAGTGTGAGGAGCCTTCCCTGCTCGGGTTGGAAAGTGTCCTGTGTCTGAAGCCTTTGGGAACGGTGTCCTGGGTTGGCCAATGATGGGATGACAGATGCTCTCCCCCACCTCTCGCTCCAAGGAGAGGAAGAAGAGCAATAAAACTCAGGAACGTTGTCCTGGTTTGGGCTGGGTTGGCCAATGATGAGATGACAGATGCTTTTCCCCACCTCTTGCTCCAAGGAGTGGAAGAAGAGCAATAAAAAGGGTTCCTGAACAGGAAACCCTTTTGTTTCCTCCCCAAAGCAGGAGAAACGGCTACAGCATGGGACAGTCAGGGGAGGGAGGATGGAGGAGGAGTGAAAGGTGCCCATGTGTTAGAAACTGCCTGGAATATCACTGGAGTGATTTAATGGATTAGGATAGGTGTGGCTCCTCGGACCAGCAGAATCTAAAGGGAGTTAATGAGGAAATAATTTAGGATTTCTTTTACCTTGGGATTAAATTTACCTTTAATTTAGAAGGCCATTCAGCACAGCTCGATTTTGTTCTGGAGTCTTTGCTGAGTGATTCCTTAAACATCCCTGATTTCAAAGTGTTCTGCCAAGGAGGAGAAAACACACGGTGCCACGTTAGTGGGTGAACTTTCGGCACTGCCAGGGGCTGAAAGGTTTTGTAAAAGAAAACTGAAATGCAGAAATATCTGCAGATAATATTTGAGCCTGAACTGCGTTACATGGAGCTGAAAAATTTTGTAAAAGAAAACTGAAATGCAGAAATATCTGCAGATAATATTTGAGCCTGAACTGCGTTACATGGAGCAGAAAGACTGGAGGTGGCTTCATGCAGGGCTTTGAATGTTGTGGGGCTCTGGACCCCAGTCCCTGCAGTTTGGGAACAGGCTTCCCAGGGCGTCTGAACCTCAGGAAGCAACTGAGTGGGAATCACTGAATTGGGAGGTTTTGGACCTTTTCTTTGAGGAGGGAGCGTTGGCTGTCTTGAGTCTTGGAGAAGAGATGAGACTCTGAAACCATAATCTTTCAGGGTGGTTGTTCTGCAGGGATAGAGGAAGGAGAGAGTCCAAAAGGGGTGTGTGTTGATTTCCAAGAGTTCCCCAGTCACTGGTTATAGGCTGCTCTTCATTTTTTTCTCCCACTAGAGAATCTTCCTTGACACCAAGAGAGAGACAGACTAGACATTTGGAAAAAGAAAACATAATTTCTGTAGGATTTAACACTCCAGGCTCTGAATGAGGAGGCAGAGGCCATGAGTTAACTCTAGAATTTGGGCCATCTACGACTTGCTCAAGCCCTGCTGGGTGTCCGGGCCATGGTGCTCTTCACCTGTGTGGCTGAAATGGCTTCGTAAAACCAGACAGACACTGGGCCTGCCCTGGAGGGGACAGCTGGGCAGGAGGATTGGAGTCTCACACAGTGCCCATGCAGCAAATTAGTGATAGGTTGGGAAGCAGAGCTGGATTCCTGATCAGCATCTGCTGTGTCTGTGGTAGCACAGGGATGCTGATTCCACACCGACACCAGCGGCTCGCAGAAGGACTTTGCTTCTTTGCAATTAACTCTATTTTTGTTTTCTTTTTCAGCTACTCAGTCAGTGGATTTATTGACAAAAACAAGGACACTTTATTTCAAGACTTCAAGCGCCTCATGTACAACAGGTAGGAATAAAAGTCTTAATGAGGTGAATTGAAATCTCATTTGTCAGAATCCTGGTCTCCAGAGCGGGTGGCAGGAGGGACTGATGGTTTGGCTGATGCTCTTTGCAGAGTGCTCAGTGCACGTGAACAAACACATTGCTCTGGGATCTGATCTTTGCATATCTACCGTGACCCGAGGGCTCTTAGTTTGATTTTTCAGGATAAAGTCCTTATTCTGTGTATGTTGGCTTTGTTCTGATAAAGCCCTTAATTTAACTGAATGTAAAGTGGTTTTTGAACCCAGCTCGTTGAGCAATCGCCATAGCTGTGCAGACATCACCTGTGCTGCCTGATTTGTCATTAACCAGGGGTTTGGACCGGTTGCAATTGCTTATCTCTCTTTAATTGGTGCCGAAGACACCGAGTAGCCTTTGGTCAACAACAGAGATCGTTGGCCCCAGCTACAGGTGCTTGTTTGGAAAGAAAGTTTAGGGGTGAGGGGAAAAATGGGCAAATAGATCTGAATCCTTTTTGCACGTGCAGCGACATGAAAAATGTAAACCCTGTAGTCACGTGTTATAAATACTAATTAGGCAAGTACAAGTTAAATATTTAAAATCCTATCAAAATAAGTGCTCCAAAAGGTGTTTTCCTTTTGGCTGGCATTAAATGTGTTCTAATTCTTTGGTAACTGTGGCCTATCTCAGTTTTTCAGAGACTTTGCTCAGGGGTGGAAGTCAGCAAAAACCAGGCTGGAGCTGCTGGGGCAGCTCTGTTTGTCTGGTGTAACAGCTAGTACAGCCATTAACTGAGTTTACAGTCCTGATACATTTACTCAGTGTACTCCCTTGCTGTTCATGTTTTCAAGACTTCACACTAACCAAAAACCTGCAAAATATTTGCTGTACAGAGGTTTTATTAAATTTAGGCTCTGTTTTCCGTTAAGTCTCTGGAAAAGACTGCTCACAAAGACCACTTACGGCATATTAAAGCACGTGATGGATTGGCTATTGGATTGCCCTAACTGCTTCCAGCTTTCCTCTATTTCATCATGGCTATTTTACCTCACCTTCAACCCTTCAAGAAAATGTAGGCTAAAATGTATAAATTATTTGATGTATGAGGAACAGTGCAGAAATACAGCTTGAAAGCAGATAGCAAGTTTCAAGGGAGGATGCTGTGGGCTATGGTCTTACTCTTTTCTCTTTTGATTAAATTCTTTATGTTTGTGCCAGTAAGGCAGACTTGGCTTTTGATAGATCACTTCTGTGGGATTTTTACTATCCCATTACTGCACGTCTGTATCTGAAGAGGAGAATGTGCTTGTCATTTTTCCAGAACATTGGGTTGGAAGCTTGAGCCATGTGTTGCTCAAGAGCGAGAGCTGTTTTGCCCGGGAATGTCACACTGGTTTGGCTGATATATTTTGAGCTGAAAACACCAGTGGATCTGGACAGAAGCGAGCTGTTGAATTTTGAATTGAGCTGAAGTGCTATTAGGCTGTGTAATTAAAGAGCCTGTCTTTTAGCTCTAACCCTGTGCTGAAGATGATGTGGCCTGAAGGGAAACTGAGCATCACCGAGGTAACCAAGCGACCTCTGACAGCTGCTACTCTTTTTAAGAACTCCATGATTGCACTAGTGGACAACCTGGCATCAAAGGTAAGTGTTGCTGTTTCAAAATTGACTCCAACATCTAATCAGTAGGGTGTAGCTTCTCCGTGGGGAGGCTGCCACCTCCCTGTCCCTGCCATCAGCCAGAAAGCCAAGCTGAGCAGGGGTGGGTGACCTTTGGCTGTGACACTGTGAAGGTCTCGTAGGAGAGTTTGCTGCCATCCAAAGAAGGTGGGTTTGTGTTTCTTCTGTGACCAGTGTATCTTCGCTTGTAGGAAAGCCAGTCTCTCTTAGGTTGTAATTATTATATCAAATAAATAATCATCTTTAACAAAACTCTTCTGGCCGAGGGCCCAGAGGATGCAGTTTCGCAGTGGAGAGATTCTCTCTTTCTGCCTTTCAATGCCAAGAGACTTCTGTGAAAATCCAGGCAGACCTGGGTGATTTCCTGGCATCTCCCTCCTTTGTAGCCTGCACTGAACCTTTTTACTCAAACTTTTTGGTTTCCTCCTTGTTATTTTTTTTTTATATATATTTTAGTTTAGTTTTTTCCACCTGTTTGTCAGTTTGAGCCAATCTCTTTTCTACTCTTGGACACGAGTGAAGTTTTTTGGGGGATACCTTCTTGCTTCTAAGAATCTCTCCTGCCCTGCAGTTTAGCTGTGCTAATTTTCTCTTTGATTTTCCAAGACTTTTGCTGGATAGTAGATATTTGCTCGTAGTCCTCGACGTTTTTAAATAGCGCCCACGCTTCCTGCAAAATCTTCATTCATTTACCTGCCCCTTTTGGCTCTAATCCTCATTTTTATCTCTTTCTTCTTTTTTAATTAAGCTGGGCCTGGTGGATTTTTTTGGCTTCTGTTATTCCTGAAGGGATGAGTGTGTTCAGGCCACTGGTACCAAACGGCTGCTGTGTGGGCACGTGGCATCTTCCTTCAGGGGAGGGATGTGATGGGCTGAGAGCAGGGGCTGGGGCTGTGACCCCCCCGTGTCTGCAGGGGTGGGCACCACGTGGGGGATCTTCCTTCATCTGGAGTGATTTGGGCCAGGACAAGCTATTGGAGCTGCCACATTTTGATTTCTTCATGTCTTTGTTGAGGATGATGCCACAATGGAAAAAAAGATAAAGACGACTTAAAAAAAGTTATAAATTAACTCCTAGATGCGATGCTTCTCTATATGCATGAATGTTCTTTTTGCTTAATGGTGTTTCTGAGATAGTATCAATTTTTTAATAAAACTGTAGGCTCTTGCAACTTGATTTTGTCCAAATACAGGGTTTTATAATGCACCCGTGAAAAAATATTATGAAGCAGTGTTATAACTGGGTGTCACATCTACACGTGCATCTATAAAGCGGAATAACTACAGTTTCCATTTCTATTTCCAATGTGTGTTGCTCTTCCATGAAACCTGAAAATCCACGGGTGATGATTTAATGTCTGTGAATTCATTTCAGCTTTGTGCAACCGACAAAACGCTGGAGTTTGACAGAGACTTTCGGATCAAGCACTACGCCGGAGATGTGATGTGAGTTTCTTCCAGAAGTAAAGTTTCACCTTCTATTTTTGTCTTTTAGCCAGCTTTGAAGTGGTACGATATCCTGATTTAATGCTGCTTCTGGTCTGAAGCAGAATAGCTGTCACACGGAATTACAGAGTGCAGCGGTTGCTTATTAATTAAATCTTACGCTGGTTACTCGCTACACAGAATATGATTTTGTACTTGGAACTGAAACAAAAGGAGAGTGTGGGGAGGGAAGGTGAGGGGAGAGCAGCACTTCAGGAAAAAAGAGAGGGGGGGGAAAAAAACCCCAGCCAGCTCTGTTTATGCAAAAAGCTTTACCGAGCTAATAAAATCTGGTTTTGACATCTGTTTTAGTGAGATTATATAACTCTCTGGCTGGAAATTCTCAAATGGGTTTGAGCAGACTCAAAATCCAGCGTTAAACTGAAATGAGGATCAGTGTGAGGAGCCTTCCCTGCTCGGGTTGGAAAGTGTCCTGTGTCTGAAGCCTTTGGGAACGGTGTCCTGGGTTGGCCAATGATGGGATGACAGATGCTCTCCCCCACCTCTCGCTCCAAGGAGAGGAAGAAGAGCAATAAAAAGGGTTCCTGAACAGAGGGTTGGCTCTGCTCCTCCCCAAAGCAGGAGAAACGGCTACAGCATGGGACAGTCAGGGGAGGGAGGATGGAGGAGGAGTGAAAGGTGCCCATGTGTTAAAAACTGCCTGGAATATCACTGGAGTGATTTAATGGATTAGGATAGGTGTGGCTCCTCGGACCAGCAGAATCTAAAGGGAGTTAATAAGGAAATAATTTAGGATTCTTTTACCTTGGGATTAAATTTACCTTTAATTTAGAAGGCCATTCAGCACAGCTCGATTTTGTCCTGGAGTCTTTGCTGAGTGATTCCTTAAACATCCCTGATTTCAAAGTGTTCTGCCAAGGAGGAGAAAACACACAGTGCCACGTTAGTGGGTGAACTTTCGGCACTGCCAGTGGCTGAAAAATTTTGTAAAAGAAAACTGAAATGTGGAAATATCTGCAGATAATATTTGAGCCTGAACTGTGTTACATGGAGCAGAAAGACTGGAGGTGGCTTCATGCAGGGCTTTGAATGTTGTGGGGCTCTGGACCCCAGTGCCTGCAGTTTGGGAACAGGCTTCCCAGGGGGTCTGAACCTCAGGAAGCAACTGAGTGGGAGTCACTGAACGGGGAGGTTTTGGACCTTTTTGAGCAGGGAGCGCTGGCTGTCTGGAGTCTTGGAGAAGAGATAAGACTCTGAAACCATAATCGTGGTCGTTCTGCGGGGATAGAGGAAGGAGAGAGTCCAAAGAGGGTGTGTGTTGATTTCCAAGACTTCCCCAGTCACTGGTTATAGGCTGCTCTTCATTTTTTTCTCCCACTAGAGAATCTTCCTTGACACCAAGAGAGAGACAGACTAGACATTTTGAAAAAGAAAACACATTTTCTATAGGATTTAACACTCTAGGCTCTAGGAGGCAGAGGCCATGAGTTAACTCTAGAATTTGGGCCATCTACGACTTGCTCAAGCCCTGCTGGGTGTCCGGGCCATGGTGCTCTTCACCTGTGTGGCTCAAATGGCTTCATAAAACCAGACAGACACTGGGCCTGCCCTGGAGGGGACAGCTGGGCAGGAGGATTGGAGTCTCACACAGTGCCCATGCAGCAAATTAGTGATAGGTTGGGAAGCAGAGCTGGATTCCTGATCAGCATCTGCTGTGTCTGTGGGAGCACAGGGATGCTGATTCCACACCGACACCAGCGGCTCGCAGAAGGACTTTGCTTCTTTGCAATTAACTCTATTTTTGTTTTCTTTTTCAGCTACTCAGTCAGTGGATTTATTGACAAAAACAAGGACACTTTATTTCAAGACTTCAAGCGCCTCATGTACAACAGGTAGGAATAAAAGTCTTAATGAGGTGAATTGAAATCTCATTTGGCAGAATCCTGGTCTCCAGAGCGGGTGGCAGGAGGGACTGATGGTTTGGCTGATGCTCTTTGCAGAGTGCTCAGTGCACGTGAACAAACACATTGCTCTGGGATCTGATCTTTGCATATCTACCGTGACCCGAGGGCTCTTAGTTTGATTTTTCAGGATAAAGTCCTTATTCTGTGTATGTTGGCTTTGTTCTGATAAAGCCCTTAATTTAACTGAATGTAAAGTGGTTTTTGAACCCAGCTCGTTGAGCAATCGCCATAGCTGTGCAGACATCACCTGTGCTGCCTGATTTGTCATTAACCAGGGGTTTGGACCGGTTGCAATTGCTTATCTCTCTTTAATTGGTGCCGAAGACACCGAGTAGCCTTTGGTCAACAACAGAGATCGTTGGCCCCAGCTACAGGTGCTTGTTTGGAAAGAAAGTTTAGGGGTGAGGGGAAAAATGGGCAAATAGATCTGAATCCTTTTTGCACGTGCAGCGACATGAAAAATGTAAACCCTGTAGTCACGTGTTATAAATACTAATTAGGCAAGTACAAGTTAAATATTTAAAATCCTATCAAAATAAGTGCTCCAAAAGGTGTTTTCCTTTTGGCTGGCATTAAATGTGTTCTAATTCTTTGGTAACTGTGGCCTATCTCAGTTTTTCAGAGACTTTGCTCAGGGGTGGAAGTCAGCAAAAACCAGGCTGGAGCTGCTGGGGCAGCTCTGTTTGTCTGGTGTAACAGCTAGTACAGCCATTAACTGAGTTTACAGTCTTGATACATTTACTCAGTGTACTCCCTTGCTGTTCATGTTTTCAAGACTTCACACTAACCAAAAACCTGCAAAATATTTGCTGTACAGAGGTTTTATTAAATTTAGGCTCTGTTTTCCGTTAAGTCCCTGGAAAAGACTGCTCACAAAGACCACTTACGGCATATTAAAGCACGTGATGGATTGGCTATTGGATTGCCCTAACTGCTTCCAGCTTTCCTCTATTTCATCATGGCTATTTTACCTCACCTTCAACCCTTCAAGAAAATGTAGGCTAAAATGTATAAATTATTTGATGTATGAGGAACAGTGCAGAAATACAGCTTGAAAGCAGATAGCAAGTTTCAAGGGAGGATGCTGTGGGCTATGGTCTTACTCTTTTCTCTTTTGATTAAATTCTTTATGTTTGTGCCAGTAAGGCAGACTTGGCTTTTGATAGATCACTTCTGTGGGATTTTTACTATCCCATTACTGCACGTCTGTATCTGAAGAGGAGAATGTGCTTGTCATTTTTCCAGAACATTGGGTTGGAAGCTTGAGCCATGTGTTGCTCAAGAGCGAGAGCTGTTTTGCCCGGGAATGTCACACTGGTTTGGCTGATATATTTTGAGCTGAAAACACCAGTAGATCTGGACAGAAGCGAGCTGTTGAATTTTGAATTGAGCTGAAGTGCTATTAGGCTGTGTAATTAAAGAGCCTGTCTTTTAGCTCTAACCCTGTGCTGAAGATGATGTGGCCTGAAGGGAAACTGAGCATCACCGAGGTAACCAAGCGACCTCTGACAGCTGCTACTCTTTTTAAGAACTCCATGATTGCACTAGTGGACAACCTGGCATCAAAGGTAAGTGTTGCTGTTTCAAAATTGACTCCAACATCTAATCAGTAGGGTGTAGCTTCTCCGTGGGGAGGCTGCCACCTCCCTGTCCCTGCCATCAGCCAGAAAGCCAAGCTGAGCAGGGGTGGGTGACCTTTGGCTGTGACACTGTGAAGGTCTCGTAGGAGAGTTTGCTGCCATCCAAAGAAGGTGGATTTGTGTTTCTTCTGTGACCAGTGTATCTTCGCTTGTAGGAAAGCCAGTCTCTCTTAGGTTGTAATTATTATATCAAATAAATAATCATCTTTAACAAAACTCTTCTGGCCGAGGGCCCAGAGGATGCAGTTTCGCAGTGGAGAGATTCTCTCTTTCTGCCTTTCAATGCCAAGAGACTTCTGTGAAAATCCAGGCAGACCTGGGTGATTTCCGTATTTCCTCTTTCCTGTGTCAGAGGGAGAAGTGAAACCTTTTGTTTTACTAAATAATTAACTTTTATAGTAGAAGGCATTGCTGAGGCAAGCACTGCTTCGTGTGCGCAAGGGTGGGTAAGGGATGAACTGGGGAAAGGGCTGTTTGAACGCGCCGTGGAGCAGCAGGATGAGGAGAGCAGTGTGAGCCCTCCTGCGAGCAGGGATTGCTACCAAATATTTGGGTGTTACTGCTGCTGGTGACCTTGCTGGACTCCTGGCATTTTGGGAGTGTTGGCGAAGGGCAGTGCGGTCCCCAAGAGATGAGCAGTGAGCTCAGAGCAGTGGTTTGTGTTAACATTTACAGTAACTGAGCAATAAAGGGCAGTGTGTTCTCACTGTCTTCTCGGGAGCTGTGGAAGCAAAGGAAATGCTAGTGTCCCAAAATCTGGAGGGATAACATGCCCACAGATGTGCTAAGGCCAGGAAAAACTTTGTAGAGCAATGATCCTTGTTCTAATAAGAAGACCCTGTGAAGAGCAGAGCGTTGTTTGAATTTCTGCTTGGAGAGGCAGCCACATGAGTCTCTGTGGGTGTTGCATTGGTCAGGGCAGGGTCACCCAGGGCGTACACAGAGCGATCCTCACTGGGAGTGTTACAGGAAATAGTATATTGCTCCCTGTTTTCCAAAACAAAGAGGTGAGAACGCTCTTCATTTATATTGAGGAGATCTAGTTCTGGGGGACAGACTTTACTCTGACTTTCCAAGAAGTCAGGATTTACCTGATCTGTCAGTCCCCCCCAAAATTTGCTGGCTAACCCTAATCAAATTTGGGTGTAGAGATTGGAAGAACCCCAAAAGTTTGCTCCATGTGTTATGAAAAAGTTGAGGGAGAGGATTCTGCCCCTCTGCTCCTCTCTGGGGAGACCCCCCCAGTGCTGCCTCCAGCTCTGGGGCCACCACCAGCAGAAGGACATGGAGCTGTTGGAGCGGGGCCAGAGGAGGCCCCAGAGATGGGGGGGTTCAGCCTGGAGAAGAGAAGGCTCCGGGGAGACCTTGGAGCCCCTTCCAGTCCCTCAAGGGGCTCCAGGAGAGATGGGGAGGGACTCTGGATGAGGGAGGGGAGCCCTAGGAGGAGGGGGAAGGGTTTGACCCTGCAAGAGGGGAGATGGAGCTGAGCTGTGGGGAAGAACTTGTTTGGTGTGAGGGTGGTGAGAGCCTGGCCCAGGTTGGCCAGAGAAGCTGTGGCTGCCCCATCCCTGGAGGGGTTGAAGGGCAGGTTGGAGGGGGCTTGGAGCAACCTGGTGTGGTGGGAGGTGTCCCTGCCCAGGGCAGGGGGTGGCACTGGATGGTCCTTAAGGTCCCTTCCCACCCAAACCATCCCATGATTCCATGACCCAACACAGAGCTGGGCTCTAGAGCTCCTGCTGCTCCTTCACTTGAGCACAGCAAAGACACACTGCTGGGCTCACGCTGGCAAAGGCAGTCACCCAGGGACCTGGAGCTGCAAAATATGATGGTGAAGGGGAAAAAAAGTCTTCCTCCAGCTCCTGTGGAGAGCTGGGCAGTGGGTGGGCCTGCTTGGAAGTCATTGCTGATGGGAGGATAGGTAAAGGGCAGAGCTGGAAAGGGATGAAAGCCAAGGAGCTGGTGGAGTTAAAGAGGTGAAAAGATCTCCCCATCCCTGGAGGGGTTCAAGGGCAGGTTGGAGGGGGCTTGGAGCAGCCTGGGCTGGTGGGAGGTGTCCCTGCCCAGGGCAGGGGGTGGCACTGGGGGTGGCTTTAAGGTCCCTTCCAACCCAAACCAATCTGTGATTCTATGAAAATGAGTAGCTGGGGAAGGACAAAGGTTCTGGTTGCTGCTGGCTGTTGTTAATGCAGTTCTCCATCTACGGAGCAGTCATGTTGTCTCTTGCTGAGCCAGACAGGAGGGGACCCTGAGGCACCGCAGGGAGGTGTATCGAGAACACAGACAGAAATTGCCGGGGGTGTCGCAGTGGAGGGCTGTGATCAAGGAGGGATGGCAGGGAGCTGTTGGTGGGGGTGTTCGACAAGCATTCGTGGAAAAACTTCATTTGCTTGTTTATTGGAAAAATTCTAGGCCACCTGGTATTTGTGAAAATAGAATAGTCAAAAGAATTCTGTGTACGGTGGTGGTTTGAAAAATTCCTGCAACTCACTGTGGGAGATGAAGAGTTGAAATCACACCTTATCCATCCTGAGTCAGTAGGTACCAAAATTCATCACCGAAGGCTGGCTGGTGTATGTGAAATGAGTGAGTTACACAGAATCTCATGGGGTTGGAAGGGAGCTCTGGAGACCATCCAGTCCAACCCCCGGCCAGAGCAGGGTCACCCAGAGCAGGTCCCACAGGAACGTGTCCAGGTGGGGTTGAATGTCTCCAGAGAAGGAGACTCCACCACCTCCCTGGACAGCCTCTGCCAGGGCTCTGCCACCCTCCCAGGAAAGAAGTTCCTCCTCATGTTGAGGTGGAATTTTCTATGTTTCAGTTTGTGCCCATTTCCTCTTGTCCTGTCCCTGGGCACCACTGAAAAAAGCCTGGCCCCATCCTCCTGACACCCACCCTTGAAGTATTTATAGGTGTTGATCAGATCCCCCCTCAGCCTTCTCTTCTCCAGACTGAAAAGCCCCAAGTCCCTCAGCCTCTCCTCATAAGGGAGATGCTCCAGGCCCCTCATCATCTCTGTAGCCTCTGCTGTCCCCTCTCCAGCAGTTCCCTGTCCTTCTGGAACTGGGGAGCCCAGAACTGGTCCCAGTGCTCCAGATGGGGCCTCCCCAGGGCAGAGCAGAGGGGCAGGATGACCTCTCTGGACCTGCTGGCCATGCTTTTCTTGATGCCCCCCAGCATGCCAGTGACAACATTGATGTGTCCCACTGGGGTTTGGACCCTCCAGGACTTTTTCTGGGGGAAGCTTTCGGTAACAGCAGATAGAAACAGCTCCCTGAGAGCAGCGTCGCACACGCGGTGTCAGCCCTGGGGGTGGTGGGTGACAGAGGAATAGGGTTCCGTAGGGAGAGGTGATGTCCCTACATGTTTTTCTCAGCTGTTTCTAAAAACGAAGATGAAGATAGGCTTGAATTTTGGTGCCGTTTGAGCTGATTTATTCCCGTTACTGGAGTTTGCCCAGTACATGAGTGCAGTCAGCGCTGCTTGTCTCAGCCTCCCATTCCACCTGGGCTGCTCCTGCTTCTTTAATGTTTCTCATAAACTGCTTTAAAACCATATTTATGTGCTCTGTGTCTAGAGCTCTCGAACGGAATGGCAGTCCAAGAGCTCTTTTTCATTTATACTCAATCTGGCCTTCCCAAAAAGCTGCAGGCTTTTTTGGCAATATCAATGGTATCTTTTATCCTGTCATTTGGGGGAATAGAGTCCAAAAATGCTAATTCGGTGGGCAGGAAAAAAATAATAATAATATCAGAAACAAAGCTCAAAGTCGTGAATACTGTATCTATAGCAGTAGGTAGTTATTTAACTTTTCCAGTATTTAAAATTAGCACCTTGAAAAATTCCGTTTTGTTGGTTTTCTGGTTGAAATGTGGAATATTCAGTGGTGAAGCAGGGTTCTGTGGTTCCCAGGCGCTGTGGTCGTTAGTGTCTGGTGCTTCCATTAGGGTGAGTCTCTAAAAGCCGTGTTAACGCTGCAGGACTTGGTCACAAATATGGTTTTCACTTCAGTTTGTGTTTCCACGTGTCCACACGAGTATGAAGACTCAGGAAATCTGTTTTTGGAGGATGCTGAATTGAATTTGGGCTTGTGAGCACTGGTGTCTCAGTGACACTGTAATCCCCCGGGCTTACACTGGAGTCTTTTGGGCAGAAACCACTGACAGGTAGAAAAAGGTCTTTTTTTGTTTTTTTTTTTTTCTTCTTTCAAAAAGCAAACCAATCAACCCAAAAACTAGCTTTACAGAGTTGCCATTTCACGTTTCCCAAGCACATGTTTTACTGCCCATGCTGTTCTCCTGAGGATTTGGTCTGTGATGGATGACTTTGGGTGGCTTTTCTTTTAAGTACTGCCACGGGAAGTCCTTTGGCTGACACGGCTGTAAATGATGGGCTTCTCTAGGAACTCTCTCTGGACATTCATCTCTTTTTTTCTATTGTTTTTTATTTTTTTTACCCTCCTTCTATGTAACTCCTTTTATCTGACTCTTCTTTCTTCCATACCTCTCCTCTCCTATCCAGGTTGACAGGCTTCATCTCTGGTAAGTTCTACTGTCACAGCTGTGATGGATTGGATGTATCCAGCACAAATTTGTCAGTCCTGGGCCCTACCCCTTCTCTCATCTAACGAGCTATAAACGGTAGAAAAGAAATCTCTCCAGGAGGAGTTTGTTTAGGGTGCAAGGACTTTAAACTCCTTTGTTTTCTTTTTAACACTTAATAATCTAAAAATCTCTCAGCTTGATTTAAAAAAAAATGTTGCAATTGGGCATCTAAACAGCTTTTTAGAACCGGGGCCTTTGTGTCTCTCTATTTCTGATCTCCGTTTATAAAATGCAGCTCCCGGGCTTGACAGCCTCGCGGTGCAATAATGGGAGCTGCATAATTATCCCCCTGAAGAGCCGAGGCTGGTGGGATTGTAAGCATGGAATAATCTACTTTAGAATTTCCCCTAGTAGCTGTCATTGCTGTGAGGCTTTAATTGCGCTGTAATTGCACTGATAGATGATCTCCTGTCTGTGCAGGAGCTTCCTATTTCTGTTTTCCAAAAGGAAAGTGGTGCCTTGACTTCGGCCTTTTCTATCAAATGCAAATACAGTCGCTCCTCTTTGTGCTGGGCTTCAAGTCATGGATTTTTTTATTATTATTTTTTGCATTGAGGTTATTGTGTTTTTGAATGGCAAAGACATGAGTGACAACCCCAGCACCCCTCTGGGGTGGAGAAGGGGGTTTGTGTGTCAGCAATAATGAGTGGCTGTGAACTGGGGGCTGTAACGTCGGTAACGAATGAGTGACACCAGTTCCCTCGAGGCAGAGGAGTGGGATGCACTTTCTTGACTTCACACCCCTGATGATTTCTCTAATTCTCTTCCTCTGTTCTCATAAGGAACTGGCTGGGTGGCCACACTGAAATGGTTGTTGTCAACGGTTCAATGTCCAATTGGTGGCCAGTGACCAGTGGTGTTCCTCAGGGGTTGGTACTGGGACCAGTGCTGTTCAATGTCTTTGTTGGAGACATGGACAGTGGGACAGAGTGCACCCTCAGCAAGTTTGCTCATGACACTGAGCTGGGTGGCAAGGTTGACATGCTGGAGGGAAGGGATGGCATCCAGAGGGACCTGCACGGGCTGCAGAGCTGGGCTCCTGCAAACCAAGTTCAACCAAGCCAAGGGCACGGTCCTGCACCTGGGACGTGACAACCCCAGGCACAAATCCAGGTTGGGTGGAGAATGGCTGGAGAGCAGCCCTGAGGAGAAGGACTTGGGGGTGTTGGTGGGTGAGAAGCTCAACGATATCGAATCATTTAGGTTGGAAAAGACCTTTCAATATCGAATCATATAGGTTGGAAAAGACCTTTACGATCATTGAGTCCAACCATAATATCAATCTCATCAAAGGATTTATATTCATCTTGACATCAGATGGGACACAGCAGTGCTGAGGGCAGGTCTGGCAGTGTTCTGGTGTTAGTGACCCTGTTGGTAACAGTGGGACAGGTCTGTCCTTCAGGGTGACTAACGTGTGGATGGAGAAGTGGCTCAAGCTGAATGTCATTGTCACTGGGGAGAACCGTAGACTATTCACCTTCACAGCTGCAGTCTCTTCCACAGCTTCTAGGTTCAGGTGTAGTTCAGGGAGTTCTCTGTATGTCCTGCATTGTCCCTAAACAGCTTCTTCCCAGTCATGCAGGAGATGGGTGGCCTGGCCTTTGTTTCTTGCCATGCACCTGAGAGGTTACAGCTCAGAGCTTCTAAACTGTGGGCGTTGCGTCCAGCAAACTCCAACTCCTCATCAGTTACAGCTGCCGTGTCCACGTCAGACCCCCTTCAGCTCTGATTTGGAGCTCAGAAGGGGCTGTGTCTGCCTCCAGAGTTTGCCACCCGATGTCTGGGAGCGCGGGCAGAGCGGTGGGGACAGCGCCGTTCCCTTGGCACAGCCGAGCTCTGCAGCCCCAGGGAATCATCCCCCCGCGAGCTCCGGGAGCCAGCAGGAGACTCTGGAGTGAACAAAGACCCCTCTAAACCTTCTTACCTTCGACGCGGAGATAATTTTCGGCAGAAAGCCAAAAAAGCTAATTATGTAAATCTCTTAAAACTCTTTACGTTCTACCAGCATATTGTATTTCATGGTTCTCTCCTTAAGGCGAGGAGAAGAAATGGAAGAGGTATGGGTTGTGTTGAATCTCTTTGGCAGAAGGTGGTGCTCAGTGTGGTGGTGACCTCTGTAAAGAACTCTCAGTGTGCAGTTGCAGCCCAGAAGGCCAATGGGCTGCATCAAAAGAAGCGTTGCCAGCAGGTCCAGAGAGGTGATTCTTCCACTTTGCTCTGCTCTGGTGAGACCTCACCTGGAGTATTGTGTGCAGGTCTGGAGCCCTCCATATAACAAGGACATGGACCTGATGGAGAGGGTCCAGAGGAGGGCCACAAGGATGATGAGGGGGATGGAGCCCCTCTGCTACGAGGACAGGCTGAGGGAGCTGGGGTTGTTCCGCCTGGAGAAGAGGAGGCTCCAGGGAGACCTAATAGCCCCTTCCAGTACCTGAGGAGGCTACAGGAAGGCTGGGGAGAGCCTGTTTAGAAAGGGCTGCAGTGACAGGACGAGGGGCAATGGCTTCAAGCTGGAGGGGAACAGATTTAGACTGGAGATGAGGAGAGGGTTCTTCACTGTGAGGGTGGTGGAGCACTGGAACAGGTTGCCCAGGGAGGTGGTTGAGGCCCCTTCCCTGGAGATATTCAAGGAGAGGCTCGACGAGGCCCTGGGCAACCTGGTCTAGTTGGGGGTGTCCCTGCTGACTGCGGGGGGGTGGGACTAGATGGCCTTTGGAGGTCCCTTCCGGCCTGGGCAATTCTATGATTCTATGAAAGAACTCACCCAGAACAGGGCTGTCTCTTGGCTGCCTGGTGTCCTGGGGAAGCTGTGTCCTTAGTGTTCCTTCCTTTTCGGAGAAAAAGAGGAGCAGGATGAAGAGAGCACTGTCCTACCAGGGGCTCAGGTGGTGGTTTGGGAGCGGGGCTGTTGTCTCCACAATGAGCAGCTTCGCCTCCATCTCCCCGGTGAGAGAGGGAACCAAACGAGACCGTGATAGAACTGTCCCTGACGTGCTCCGTGGGGAGAGATGAGGTCACAGGGGGAGAAGGGAGATGATGTAAGAAGGTGTATTCCCCACACATCCTTCTATCCCACACCCACGTCCTCGCTCCTGGCTTGCTGCGGGAGGGCTGGCAGCAGGGGACACTGCTCTGCCATGGGCAGCTGGTGTGGATTCTGCTCTCTGTCCTCGCTGCCGTGTGTCCCTGCCCTGGGGACAGCCCTCCAGGAGAACAGCACAGCTTGGTGCTGCTGATCACATCCTTCAGAAAGCGGGGAAACGTTCCAGTCCAGCACCTTCCCCAGAAGGTCCACTGCCTTCTCTCAGTTTCTAGGACACGAAGCTCTGCTGTTCCAGGGCCTCCCTATCTCAGCCTGTTCGTTACCCACGTTCAGCCGAGTCCTGCTCGTTAGCGAGTGAAAGCTCCGTGTGCCCATCATTAGCCAGGTTATGTCAGGACTGGCCAGGATGGTCAAGGATGATCCTATTTCTTCGATTTTACTGAAGGGAAAATAGCAGTTTGAGGCCTTTCATGTTATCCTGAGATTAAGTGACCTAAAATCATATAAAATAGGGCTAAATCATAGACAAATCATAGAAAATAGGGCCAAAGGGGACCTGGGGAATCTATCTCCTGTTTGAAGGCACCTCGGCCTCTGTCCTCTCTTTGCAGATGCTCATTCAGGAGCTTCCTCTCCACTGGTGGAGTTTGCCTTCCCTTCCTCAGGAATTCAGCTCCCATTCCTGCTTCTCCCGGTGCCCAATTTGAATGCTCACACTGTAGTTAAAGCCAGTGCTTCTTTGTCCAAAAACTGAATATTTACTTTTCTTCATGTTTACCCTTTAAGCGTATAAAATCTAACATTGGGATGGTTATGTGGCTCCTCAGACCAGAACCGTGTTTCCTCTGAGTCACATTTTCTGAATTTTTGATGTTTCTTGTTCTTCCCTGAACCGGCTCAGGGCCGTTTGCATCCCCCTCGAGCTGCAGTGCCCCAACCCCCGGGTGATGTGCAGATGAGCAGAACCTGTCGCGTGTTTTTGTCTTGTGGTTTTCCTGTTCCTGTGCCCCTTCCTTAGAAAAACACGAACCTGACTCACGTTCTCCCGGTGCCCAATTTGAATGCTCACACTGTAGTTAAAGCCAGTGCTTCTTTGTCCAAAAACTGAATATTTACTTTTCTTCATGTTTACCCTTTAAGCGTATAAAATCTAACATTGGGATGGTTATGTGGCTCCTCAGACCAGAACCGTGTTTCCTCTGAGTCACATTTTCTGAATTTTTGATGTTTCTTGTTCTTCCCTGAACCGGCTCAGGGCCGTTTGCATCCCCCTCGAGCTGCAGTGCCCCAACCCCCGGGTGATGTGCAGATGAGCAGAACCTGTCGCGTGTTTTTGTCTTGTGGTTTTCCTGTTCCTGTGCCCCTTCCTTAGAAAAACACGAACCTGACTCACGTTCACCTAGATCTTTTTTTAGCACTAGTGTCAAATCAGTTTTTCATTTTCATTATACAACTATTTCTGCCTCAACGTGGAACTTTGCATTTGTTACTAAATTATTTTTTTTTTTCCCAAACCACTCCTCCCACATGTTAACATTGTGGGTTCTTGCACTCTGAAACTTCATTTGCCTCCAGATCTGGTACCACACTCTACTCCTTCATTCAAATCACTGCTGAAACCATCGGGTAGCACTGGGACAGAACAGACTCCTGTGGAAAACCCGTGGGGTTTCCCTTTAGAGCAGTTTTACAGATGGTTTTACAGCCACCGGTTTCATCTAGTCCGGGGGAAAATTGCTGAAATTCCATTCTTAATTTATCACTTGTGATTAAAGAATCATAGAATTGTCTGGGTTGGAAGGGACCTTTCAGATCGAGTCCAATCGATCAACCTCACTCTGATAAACCTCATCACTAACCCATGTCTCGAAGCACCATGTCAACCATCTTTTAAATCCCTCCAGGGATGGTGCCTCAACCCCTTCCCTGGGCAGCCCATTCCAAGGCTTAAGAACGCTATCCATCTCAAAATGTTTCCTAATCTCCAAGCTGAACCCCCTCTGGGGCAACTTGAGGCCATTTCCTCTTGTCCCATGGCCTGTTCCTTGGGAGAAGAGATGCCCCCCCCCATTACGAAAGATGACATCTTCTAATATTAAGATTTCAGACAGAGTGCCTATCTCCCTTTATCATCGTGTTAGCATTGCTGTGTATTGATTTTTTTAAATGCTTCAGCTTAAGTGCCCCTTTGCCATGTCCTCTGAAGCAAGTCTGGATGTATTGGGACCTTCTGAGCTGACTGGGATCCTCATTTGAGTTCTCTCTTGGTGTGCGATGAGACTCAGTGATGGGCAGTGGGCTCTCCCAGCCTGCACAATGTGCCACTCCTTTTGCAAGGGCTACTTAAAAAAATATTGTTTATTAATGTCCTAAGAATGCAATTTTACCTTAAAACACTAAGGTGAGCTTTACGAGAATTATTAATTGCTGTTCCCCCCACCAATAAAGTTAGAAGTGGGATAGCAAGGACTAACGATGAAGACAAAGAAATAAATGGACTTCAAAACCCAATGTGGCGAAAATAAATAGGTTTATTAAAAGACTTACAGTCACCCTTTAGGAGCTGGGGCTGGTTATAGACCATGTTGGCCTAAATGAAAGTTGCTTTTGATCTCATAAAAGTAAAAGTAAACATCGTAACAGTCTAAGAGGGCTGTGTTTGGGGCTTATCTCTTGGGTGCAGGCTGGGAGTGAAGGGTGTGGGATGCGACCCTGGGGGACTCTGTCCTGAGCATCTGGAGCACAAGTCTTATGAGGAGAGGCTGAGGGAGCTGGGGGTGTTCAGCCTGGAGAAGAGGAGGCTGAGGGGAGACCTTATTGCTCTCTCCAACTCCCTGAAAGGAGGCTGTAGCCAGGGGGGGTCGGTCTCTTCTCCCAAGGAACAGGCCATGGGACAAGAGGAAACGGCCTCAAGTTTCCCCAGGGGAGGGTCAGATTGAAGATTGGGAAACATTTTGACACAGAAAGGGTTCTTAAGCCTTGGAATGGGCTGCCCAGGGAAGGGGTTGAGGCACCATCCCTGGAGGTATTTAAAGTACAGATTGACACGGTGCTTAGAGCCATGGGTTAGTGATGGGTTTTGGTTTTGTTTTTTTTATCAGATTTAGGTTGATGGTTGGACTAGATGATCTGAAAGGTCCCATTCCAACCTGGACAATTCTATGATTCAATGATCCAGGGCAGGACCATGCTGGGGGATTACAGCCACCGATCCTTCTTCAACATCCTTGGCAAGTCCCAGGCAGTGGAATTCTATGATCCAAGGCAGGACCACGCTGGGGGAGTACATCCACCAGTCCTTCAACATCCTTGGCAAGTCCCAGGCAGTGCAGGAAGAGGAACTGGTGTGCTGGTGGCTTATGGTTGTCCTGTGGAAGGTGTGGTGCTTGTGGTGCTGAACTAGGGTAGAAGGTAGCTGGGTCTTGCCTGTTTCCATCATCCCAGGGTGTTGCTGCAGGCTTTAGAGGACTTGGTTGAACAGCAGTCCGTGCTGCTTTTCACTGAATTTCACAGAATTTTTAGAGTACTTTAGAGGACTTGGTTGGACAGAAGTCCGTGCTGCTTTTCACTGAATTTCACTGAATTTTTAGAGTTGGAAGGGACCATAGAGATATCTAGTCCAACTCCCCTGCTAAAGCAGGACCACCCAGGGCTTGTCAGAGCATGTTACTCAGGAGCATCCAGGCAGGTCTTGAAAATCTCCAAAGAAGGGGACTCCACACCCTCCCTGGGCAGCCTGTTCCAGGGCTCACCATGAAAAAGTTCTTCCTCATATTCAAGTGGAGCCCTTTATGTTCCAACTTGTGCCCATTGCCCCTTGTCCTCTCACTGGGAACCACTGAAAAGAGTCTGGTTCCCTCCTCCCTCAGCCCGCCCTTGAGATACTTGTAGGCATTGATAAGATCTCCCCTCAGCCTTCTCTTCTCCAGACTAAAGAGTCCCAGCTCTTTCAACCTCTCCTCATCAGGGAGATGCTCCAATCCTTGAATCATCTTTGTAGCCCTACGCTGGACTCTTTCCAGTAGTTCCTTGTCCCTCTTGAACTGGGGAGCCCAGATAGATACTGATACTGGAGAAGCCATGTCCAACAATCAGGGCAATGAATCACTTTGCTTGTGCTGTCTTTTATGAAGACTGGTTTTGTTATTGTCACGGTCTGTAGATAAGGGGGACATGGAACTGGTTCTGGGATGCTCGAACTCCCATGAGTCACACAGCGATTCAAGGGCAGGTTGGAGGGGGCTTGGAGCAACCTGCTCTGGTGGGAGGTGGGAACTCGATGGTGGGAACTCGATGATCTTTAAGGTCCCTTCCAACCCAAACCATCCTGGGACTCTATGATGTAACAGATGTCGCTGTAGTGTGCGAAGGGGAGGAACGTGTTCTGTGTCGTGCTTGGCATTTCTGTTCTAACCCTGTAATTCCTCTTAAGCAGCCACACCACATCCAGGTGACTGGGGTGGATGGACATCTTGGTGTTTTCACGAGGACACAGTTGTGGCTGCATTGACCGTTTTCCTTCCGAGTGACACTGGGTTTCATTTGTCCCTTTAGGAGCCCTATTATGTCCGTTGCATTAAGCCCAACGATAAGAAGTCCCCCCAGATTTTTGACGAGGAGCGTTGCAGGCATCAAGTGGAATACCTTGGCCTTCTGGAGAACGTGCGAGTGCGCCGAGCAGGCTTCGCCTACCGCCAGACCTACGAGAAGTTCCTTCACAGGTGAGAAAGGAGTGGGCTCTTTGCAGGAGAGTGCGGGGTCTGGGCTGAGGTGTGTGGTTGGGTGTCTCTCTATGAGTGAAGGAGAAGGTTTAAGTCCTCAGGACTTGTGATCTTCTCCCTTGAGCATCCAGATGGTGCTGTGTTGGGTTCAATGTCTGCTGTTGGGTACGAAGACACGGGGGTCTATCAGGGACTGTGTTGCTCTCTCGTTGTGTGGCAGAGGTGTGTATGTGCCACTCAGGCTCTACTTCCTTTCTGCTAAAACTCATTTGCTCTATTACTCTCTGCAGCGGGAACGTGTAATGAGGTTCTTCCCCAGAGCATAACCCTAAAACCGGAGCTAATTAACTTCTGCTTTCTCTCCGAACGTTGTCAAATTGGTGCAGCGAGAGAGACAGACAGACACTGTGTGTCCTGGGAGGTGCTCGACGGCCCAGTGACATTACGTGTGTGTGGGAGGAAACCTCTGGACTTTCAGATGGGAAGTCTGAAAAAGGGATAGTAACATGACCCCATTAAAAATGGTTTTTGATACTTCTCACCCTCTTAATTCCTACCAGACTTGTGACAAATGAGATGGTTTAGATTGAAATTTGTCTTAGGGCTTTGGTAAATTAGCCCGGGTTCTAAGAATTCAACCTCTGGCTGATGAAATAGTGAATTGATTTTTTCCTTCTGTTATTGAATCAAGTGAGAAAAAGGCCGTGAGGGCAGAAAAAAATTAAACTATTGAGGCAGGTGGGATGTCACACGTTAGGAAGCGAGTGCTGGTGGAAGATCCTTTGCTGGTCCTGGATTTTGCCTGGGTATTTTGCGACACCTGAAGTGGAAGGAAAGGGTTTGGTTTCCTACACCCAGCCCACAGAGCCGTGGATCGGCTCCCTTAAACATCGTGCTTTCGCCCTCACATGTGGAATCCATTACAATTTACTCCTAAGATTTGTGTCATTACTATTCATGTAAACAGCTGCTTTGTTTTTAATGAATGTTTGATGAGCTTCTCGAAGCTTAAGACCAGGAGTGGTGTTTACAGCCAGTAAAACCAAATTAGCACGTGGCGACTGGTGCCCCTTTCAGGCTATTGCAGCGTTTGTTCTGCTGGACCCTGGAGTGGGATTAAACATCCACAGTGTAAGGTATCAGACACACTATTTGCATATCACAGCGTTGCTCCAAGTCCAGTCTATGCTGACTTTTCTGAATTAAAAAAAAAGAAAAAAAGAAAAAAAGTCTTCTGGCCTGGATATTGTTTTTATTTTTGCCAGAATTCTTTGTCCCTTGTCTCTGGGTGAGCCGTACCCTTTGGCTGAGCCGTACCCCCCTACAGGGGCTGGGGAGTATCATTTGTGGTACAGAGAGCTCGTTTTCTGAGAGGTTTTTAACAGGGATCACAAAGGGGTTTCTGCTTCTTTATATTTAACAGGTTTATTGGGAGATTGGGGATGTTGGGGGGACCCCAGGCCCTGCAGCTCTGGGCTCTGGCACTGCATGCGCTGACTTTTCTGAATTTAAAAAAAAAAAAAATAATAAACAAAGTCTTCTGGCCTGGATATTGTTTTTATTTTTGCCAGAATTCTTTGTCCCTTGTCTCTGGGTGAGCCGTACCCTTTGGCTGAGCCGTACCCCCCTACAGGGGCTGGGGAGTATCATTTGTGGTACAGAGAGCTCGTTTTCTGAGAGGTTTTTAACAGGGATCACAAAGGGGTTTCTGCTTCTTTATATTTAACAGGTTTATTGGGAGATTGGGGATGTTGGGGGGACCCCAGGCCCTGCAGCTCTGGGCTCTGGCACTGCACGGGGGGCACATTTGAAAATGGAGAGTAACTCAGTGATTTTGGGCTGTAGCTGTGCCATCTGTTTGCAGAAGATCTTCTAGAAGTTCAGACCCACAGACAGACGTTTAATCCCTCACGGGTCCCTGAAACTGTCAGATTTCCTGAGCCCAAACCAGATGCCTGTGTTTTGTTCTGCTGATTCCTCTTGGAGGGGACAGGAGATATGTATTGGGATAGAGAGAGATGAGAGATACATATGTGTGTGTGTATATATATGTGAGTGCATGTATGCCTTATTTTATATAGATATATATATAAAAACATATATAAGAAGTCACTTTCCTTTTTGTAGGAAAAGAGTTTGTTACTACTTAGCACTAAAATACTGTAAGGTAGTTGACATCCCATTCCTATCAGTAGGAAACGAAGTGAGGCACAGTTAAGCCCGTTAATAAATGTCCTTTGCAAGCTTTCCTTGAAATTAAGAAAACCCAGAGCTCTGTGGGAACCACTCTGCCCCTACCAATTTGGAGAAAGGAAGATCTAAATATTTTCCTGTTGCCCAAGAGATGCTGCGTGGTCACTTGGGAACTGCATCTCCCGGTTGTGTGAGGTGCGTGTCAGGACCGTGTGTCTTAAATAGATGTGAGGCATTCTTCGGTTTTAATATATATAAAGCAAAAAGAAATATATATAGCAAAAAGAAAAAAAAGAGAAGCTGCTTGGATTTCAGAAGGGGGGTGTGTGTGTGCGAGGCATCTGCCAGTGTAACCCAACACTTGCCCCTCAAAAGCATCCTCCTGCCCATTCCCAGGCGTTTAAATGTAACGTGGAAACCCCACGTAAGAGCAGGACCCAGCTTCATGGGCACAGCTGGTATTTTTCATTAAAACTTCATAATTTAGCACCTCGCAAAACTCTTGGTCCTTAGGAGAGTTATACTGGGAATTGTAAGCCCCAGTAGCCACTGGTGTCTGCTGGGTGGTCCTATGGCCACGTACGGAGAAGGAGGAACAAAGGTGGTGTAGAAATGGGTGTTTAATGGACAAGTGACCTTGGAAGCTGTAGGGATCTCCGGGCAGGAGAGGGGCAGGGCTGTGGTGTCAGTGAGCAGGTTTATTTTGGGTTCTGCTCGCTATAATTAGCCAGGGGGGAGGACAAGGACCGCTGGGGCACCTGGGTCCCACTCTCAGCTGTGGGGCATCACCCCCCACGTGCCTCTGGAGGGATACGGGGATGCCACCACGTCCCACCGCCTGTGGGCTGGGAGGGAAGGGGCCCCTTTGCCTCGGGGTGGCTTTAAATACCATAGTCCTGCTTTTGTGGTGAAGAAGGAATAGAATGAAACATGAACCTGGGGGTTCTAGTTGCCAAAGGGCTGAATATGAGCCGGCCGTGTGCCCAGGGGGGCAAGAAAGCCAATGGCATCCTGGCTTGTATCAAAAATAGTGTGACCAGCAGGAGTAGGGAGGTGATTGTGCCCCTGTACTCAGCACTGGGGAGGCCACACCTCGAGTGTTGTGTCCAGTTTTGGGCACCTCAATCCAAGAGAGATCTGGAGGTGCTGGAGCGAGTGCAGAGGAGGCAACGGAGCTGGTGAGGGGGCTGGAAAACAAATCGTCTGAGGAGCGGCTGAGGGAGTTGGGGCTGTTTAGTGTGAGGAAGAGGAGGCTGAGGGGAGACCTCATCACTCTCTACAACTACTTGAAAGGTCTCCGTAGAGAGGTTGGTGCTGGTCTCTTCTCACAGGTAATTAGTGACAGAACGAGAGGGAATGGCTTCAAGCTCCAACAGGGGAGGTTTAGATTGACCATTAGGAAGGAATTTTTCACCGAAAGAGTGGTCGGGCATTGGAACAGGCTGCCCAGGGAGGGGGGGGAGTCCCCATCCCTGGCTGTGTTTAAGGGCCGTTTAGATGCAGTGCTGAGGGACATGGTGTAGGGGAGGACTTTGTAGAGTAGGGGAGATGGTTGGACTCGATGATCCCAAGGGTCTCTTCCAACCTAGACCATTCTATGATTCTATGACTTGGGGGGTTTTCAGTTCTTATCCCTTCTCCTGCAGGGCCCTTCAGTTCCGCGGGGCTTTGCGCTGCCCACTCCCCTTGGGGTTTTTTTTTCTCTCTCCTAATTTAAACGTCTCGAGGTGGAAGATTTTCCCAGTGAATTAATTATGGCAGGAACATTTTCCTGATGAGAATAAGAAAGAGAAACCCATGTGAAATATTTATGTCCTGCGTGCACGTGTGTGTGAGGGGAGGGATTCTTCTGCCAGCCAAGCATAAATGCAAAATTTTCTGTGGTGAGCCTGTCTGAGGGGGGTTTTTAATAAGCCTGGTTTATTTATCAGTGAGATCTGTGTGCTGTCACCCTCACGCTGAGGGGCTTTCCTGCCCAGACACGGGGTGCACCTCCATTTTCCCCTCCCCAGCAGCGAGTTCAGAAGGGCTGATGTGATGAATGGAAGCGACAGTGTGATGTATTTCCGTTCAGGCTTATTTTAGTAACTCCTTCAGCTCACCCACTCCCCAGCAAAAAGCTTTATTGCTGCAGCCGTTTAACGGGTGCTGAAATTTCTGAGTGTCTCAAACATTGAGATTAATGCTTTGACTCGGCTCGTGGGCTTTAAACAGAGAAGTGGCTGAGAGCGCTGCGTGCTTGTTTTATTTAGAATGGGGATGTGGGTCCTATTACGGTGAAAATGTCGATTACATTTTTGATTATGTCCATAAATCTTACGTGGAAAATTCGTTCTTGCTTTTTGCAAATGTCTATTTGCCTGATCAGCATTTTGCAAGGCTGGTAAATCTTGCGGAGAGCAGAGTCTGATGCAGTTATTCTCCTGTTTGGTTTGTGGTGGTCTCAGTTCCAATCTGTGTCCTCTCTCTCTCTCTCTCTCAGTGTCAAAAGAGCTTGGGAGCGTTGGGACGGGAGGGAATGATTGAACAGCAATTCCAGGCAGGAGTGGTGTTTGCACAGACTCTGCTGCTTTGGGAATGTCCTGGTTTGAAGGACATTTAGTTCATTCGAAACTTCTAAATCTCCTTATCTCTTCCTCCCCTCTCTTTTGGGGGAGGGTGGGGAAGGGCCGTCTGTCATTCTGGTTTTGGTAAATTTGGCCGAAACCACGAGAGATAAATAATAACATTTGTTAGAAATAGCTACAAAAATGATGGACAAGAACGTTATTTGCAGAATTTTTAAGTCTAGGTTTTCTGACTGAACAACTGTTTACAGTTGGCTTCTTATGCAGAATGGGAGCAAACCAAAGCTTTTCTTCCTCCCAAAAACATTTTGAATTGTGTGCTGAAAGTGTGAGTAATGGAGCTGCCGAATCTGCAGGGGGACAGTGGGGAGGTCTGTTGTGTTCCATCAGGTCGGTGTTGACAAAATGAGCTTCTCTCAATATTTTTTCCAGCGTCTCACAAAATCATGCCTCATGTTCATTTTCCCTGGATTTTGAGGATCATGATTCATTCCTTACACGGGTTGTCTTGAGGCTCTTCGGTCTAGAATCATTTTTATTAGAATTTAGATCATAATTCTTTCTAAAACACGTTGAAGGTTGGCTTCTTGAGAACCCAGATGACAAGTTTAGGTTTGTAAATTGTACCTTGTAATTCCAGGTACAAGATGATCTCGGAGTTCACTTGGCCGAACCACGACCTCCCTTCGGACAAAGAGGCGGTGCAGAAGCTCATCGAGTGCCACGGGTTCCAGCACGACGTTGCTTATGGCAAGACCAAGATTTTCATCCGCACGCCCCGCACTCTCTTCACCTTGGAGGAGCTGCACGCCAAGATGCTTGTGAGGATTGTCCTCTTCCTACAGAAGGTAAAGCTTCGTTTACTCCATTAAAAACTCCGTTCACGTTCCTTAAAACCTCTTTGCTCCCTTTTCAGTCTCGCTGGCAAAAGTGACAAGTCTGCACAAATTCTGCAATACTGCAGTTTGATTAGGACCTCATTTTTTCCAAGTTCTTGTAGCAGCACAAGAACTGAAGTTACTGCACTGAAGTCCTGGTGTGGTGTGATGGACCATGAGCTGTAGGAGCTGTAAGATTATTGGATACTGTTTAAAAGACTTGCTCTTAACTCAGTGCCAGTAGCCTGCCTGGAAACTTAGAGGACCTTTTGGGCTTGGATGTTTGAGAGTGATGCACAATGGATGCTGAGAGTCTAACGTGTAAAAGTTCACTAATGGATCTGTAGCTGAATGTTTAAGAGTGATGCACAATGAGTTCTGAGAGTCTAACATGTGTAAAAGTTCACTAATGGATCTGTAGCTGATGGTATCCATCGACTTTAAACCAAAAAAATACATCCAGGGGTGCAGAAAGCAGGGGTGATTTGCACACTAATGGCAATCACTTCCCATAAGAACCTGCCATATTGTGCAACATTGGGGTCTGCAGGTGTTGAGGAGAGTCACAGCACAGGAAGGGGGAAAGCACTGCCCCAGCAGCTTGGGTGTAAGGGTAGCAGAGGGAAAGGCACTCTCCAGAACAGAAAATAAGAGGCCCTTAACATTGAGACACAGTGATACACCTGAGGCACAGAGCAGCAGGACCTGTGCACTTGTCTTTCCCCTCTGAACATGGGGTTTAAGCTTGGGATCTTTCTGGCTTTACCCTTGGGATAAACAATTTTCTATTCTGTGACTTCAGGGCAAGCAGCTTCTCAGACTTTCTCACAAAGGTACACGTGGAAGTCACAGGAGTTTGTTGGGACCTGGCGAGCTCCTAAATCGTTTGGGTGCCTTTTGGGGCTGCCACAACACAATAGAAGGCGGTTTTGTGACCTCAAAAGCAACATACACCAGAGGGGAAAAAAAAATACAAGAGCTGGTTGTAGTACTTGCTGAAAACTGTGTCCTGTGGGAGTGTGGTCTGTCTGGCAAAGGGCAACAGCTTCTGATCGTCACAGCGACAGAAATGGTGGAGCTGGCTTTGTCCCAGCTAACAGGGACCATTGACTAGTTCAAGATTTTTAGAAATGTATTTCATAAAACATGTTTTTTTCCGTTGTCGTTCTTGGAACTCGGGAAACAACAGAACTTCTGAAGCCCTTTTTGCCCGTCAGAAATAGAAACTGCTGACAGATGGGTAGAGAACTGCGCGGAGAAGCCGCCTGCTCCAAAGCTCTGCGCTTACCATACGTCTGCGTAACTTTCCAAACCTGATGGACTGAATCACTCTTGGTGAAGAGTAAGACCCTGGAGGAAAAGTTACCCATTAATAGTTTTGTGAAACACTCACATTTCTCCTGTTTGCAATGCATTTGATGAGATTTCCTTTCTGGAAAGCAATGCAATTTGACCAGAGTGGAAGGAGAAAGTGTCAAAGCCGGGGTTGCATCTCTGTTGGTATTTGTTGTGCCAGATTTGCATGGTTCATCTTTATTAAGGAATTTTGTCAGTTTTGGATATATGTATGTGATTAGTTTTTCTGGAAATGCAAAGCTCAGGCTGCCCAAAGGATGCAGGATGTGCCCAATTTTGAGCTTAGCGGTTCAGTCTTTTCTTTCCTTTTTATAGCAGTGTCGGGCTTGCCCTGAGGATGGGCTTCCCAACAGCTTCCTCGGACTACTCGTCACCTCCTTCCAGGTCTCATCCCTGGAAATGGAGTACTTTCCCAAAAGTGTATTCTGGCTGCTGCTTTTGGAGTGAAATGGAGCTGATAACATTTTTCTGGATTATTACTTGAAATTCCACCATGCTCGTGGTGGTTTCTTGGGAGGAGTCCCCTCTCTGCAGCCACTTTTCTAAGTGCTTTGGGCTTATTTGGTGCCTTCAGTGAGTTCACTGGGTCGTGCCATTGATCTGGAGTCTCTCTCTCTTCCCATAGTGGTATGAAGCAAGTAATGAGCTCCCCGAATAAAGCTGGAGGAGGGACACCTTGCTCCCAGGTGACCCTGGTTTTCATATTAAACACCTGAGGAGTTGAGAGGGGACCGTTTTTGAAACTGAAAGGTGCAGTTACTGAAGAATAATTTGAAAGACCCAGCCTGTGTGTGCTGTGGAAACATGATGTCTCGCTGCACGGTGAGCACTGAAGCTCCTCCTTCAGCTAAAATCCACCCAACGGTGTGAGGTACAAATTGGACATCAACATGTCCATTTTTGTGAGTTTGCTGACCTTTCCTTTAGATGGAAACTTCAGAATTCTATAGTCTGGGCTGTGATCTGGGCTGGGCTCAGCAGCCTTGAAGAGCAGGGCTACAGATGCTTTGCCTTTAGGAGGTAAGTACCTGATTAGGAATAACGGATGGACTCTCTGGCGCTGGGAGGGGTTTTGCTATAATGGTTTTGTGTGGCATCAGGCCTGCTGGGTTATATGTGGAATAAATGTAGTGCTTTTGGGGCTTCTCTTATTGTGACAATCAGCAAAAGTGACTGAAGTTAAACTCTGGTGCCTGTTGTCCTGTGGGTTCACAAGTCTCCCTCCCCTCATTCCTCCTCGCCCTGGAGTGGAGAGAGACCAGTATGAGTCTACATGGAGAGGTCTGTCTCTTTTGCATGAAGTGTTGAAATAGGACAGCTGGAGTCATCTTTTTGTTATTTCTTTCTGAGAAATCTCTTGTGAGGTTCTAATTTACTCAATAAAAGATTTGTGGGGAAAAAAAAAAGCTCATTCTCAAGTCCCCAAGGTACTGAAGACTTGGAAGAAAACTGGGTGGCCAGAGCTCCCTGACCAGAGTTAAATTCCGGTGCCTGTTGTCCTGTGGGTTCACAAGTCTCCCTCCCCTCATTCCTCCTCGCCCTGGAGTGGAGAGAGACCAGTATGAGTCTACATGGAGAGGTCTGTCTCTTTTGCATGAAGTGTTGAAATAGGACAGCTGGAGTCATCTTTTTGTTATTTCTTTCTGAGAAATCTCTTGTGAGGTTCTAATTTACTCAATAAAAGATTTGTGGGGAAAAAAAAAAGCTCATTCTCAAGTCCCCAAGGTACTGAAGACTTGGAAGAAAACTGGGTGGCCAGAGCTCCTTTTCTGTAGCTTCTGAACCACCAGCTGTGGTTCATAGAATCACAGAGTGGTTTGGGTTGGAAGGGACGTTAAAGCCCCCTCAGTGCCACCCCCTGCCCTGGGCAGGGACACCTCCCACCACACCAGGTTGCTCCAAGCCCCCTCCAACCTGCCCTTGAACCCCTCCAGGGATGGGGCGATCTTTTCACCTCTTTAACTCTACCAGCTCCTTGGCTTTCATCTCTCTCCAGCTCTGCCCTTTACCTCTCCTCCCATCAGCAATGACTTCCAAGCAGGCCCACCCACTGCCCAGCTCTCCACAGCAGCTACAGGAAGACTTTTTTTCCCCTTTACCATCGTATTTTGCAGCTCCAGGTCCCTGGGTGACTGTCTTTACTGTCATATTTTGCAGCTCCAGGTCCCTGGGTGACTGCCTTTGCCAGCGTGAGCCCAGCAGTGTGTCTTTGCTGTGCTCAAGTGAAGGAGCAGCAGGAGCTCTAGAGCACAGTTCTGTGTTGGGTCATGGAATCATGGGATGGTTTGGGTGGGAAGGGACCTTAAGGACCATCCAGTGCCACCCCCTGCCCTGGGCAGGGACACCTCCCACCACACCAGGTTGCTCCAAGCCCCCTCCAACCTGCCCTTGAACCCCTCCAGGGATGGGGCAGCCACAGCTTCTCTGGGTTAAATTTCCCATCCTTTCCCTGGTGTCTCTGTTTCCATTTCCTGGCCGTTCTTCAGCCAGGCTCTGAGATGCCAACAAAGCGATGGAGAGGAGCTTTACAGTCCTGGAACATGCAACTAAAGACAAGAAACACTAATAAATCTAAATGCTTAATAAACAGCTTATCAACAAACAAGCAGGTGTTGGGTTGATGCCTATAGGTATGTGATTAGATACCTTGTACGGTGGTAAATTTAGCTGGAAAAGGCTGGATTTTTTCTTCCATGTTCTCTGTTTCTCTTGTTTGGCTGTTAGATGTGGCTCTGGGTGTCAGATCCCTCCTGTGCTCAGGCACCAGCCCCGCGCTGCTGCTGGTAGATGGGGCAGCTGGTGACTGGTGGCACTGGAAAGGTGACAATCAACACAACACAGAGTAAAATCAGAGGAAGGACCTGGAGAGGCCTTCACTGTGCTCTGAAAACATCCAGGCAGTTTTGTCTGTATCTTAATTTCTGTCTTCAACTTGCTTTCGGTTGTTCATGAAGAAATCCCATGAAAAATGTAATTCTTGCTGCATTTTCCTTACGTTATTTTTGTCTATAAGCATCAAAGGCCGAGGGAGGTAAAGTGTGCTACTTCTGAGAGTCATAAGATTATATCTAGAAAAAGAGAGAGAGATTAATCTGACTAAAAAAAAAATAAAATTGAGCCTTCTGTTGCATTGGAATTCCTTAAATTTGAATTTAGGAAAAGACACCTGGAGATGAGGTGTGGTGCTGTGACAGCAGGAACTTGTGGGATGGAAACTGAGGGGGAATGTGAGGTGTAGCCTTAAAATGAGCCGCTCACAGCCTGGGCTCCAACAGCCACTGGGTTTTTGAGAGAAAGATCTGCAAATAATGCATGTAGCACTGCTGTTTCTTGGTAGATTTAAAGGTACATCTTCCTTTCGAAGTGATATATATTATGGGGTGTACTGCTGTCATACAAATCATGAGCCTTTCAAAAAGACAGTCAGTAATTATCTTAAGAGCTTCATCTCCTGAGTAACCCTTAACCCTTAAAATAATGCTGGTTCCTTTGTTTAGCAACGAAGAAGAATTTGCTTCGTGTGAGCGTGGTTAAATTGAATTAAAGCTGACTCCCAGTTTAAGTAGGTGATTTTGCTCTTTTGTTCCTCGTCTCCTGGATGTGTCTTCTCCTCCAGCTTTATCTTCAACCTCCTTCTTCTCCCGCAATAAAACCTCAGTGAGATTCCAGGCTGTAATTTTACTTCAGACCCCACCAAGTCAGCGAGCAGACGTGATGTGACATGATTTAACCGTGGCAACTTGCTGGTTTTGGGAGAATTTAACCAGTGAGAGCTGCCCGGTGTCAGAAAACCCATATGGCAGCGGGGACATCACTGTCGGAGCCACCTCCAATGGTCATTTCAGAAGCAGCAGCTGAGAGCATCACCGCTTTTTATGTGGTGTATAAAAAGTGTGGAGTATATTCACTGTACCTGTGGCCTTGCCATCTAAATGATCGGCTTCATGAGTGCCAATGGAGCAGCTCTAATGTTAATAATAAAACTAAAAAATAAAAATGAGAAGAAAAGCTGCCATAAAACCCTGGTGCTTTTTCTGCCCTTGGAAGCGTTCCCACATACTCATTAGCTTTGCAGAATAGCGCTTTGTTCCAGAAAAAAAAAAAAAGCCCAGCCCGGCAGCACGTGCGGGATGCAAAGATGATGGATCTTGTCAGTATAATTTAGTGCAGCATTTCAGGGTAATTTTATCAGACGGGTACAGCTGCGCGTGGAAATCGCTTCCCTACGTCCTCCTGCCTGATGCCGGGGAAGCGGGAATCACTCTCCCATCGCAGCCCAGAAATGGGACAAAAACCCCAGAGCCCCCCGAGCCGGGGTGGTGGGTGCAGCTGATGGGGACACTGCTGGCCCCCGGTGCTGGCCGTATGTCCCCGTGGTGTCCCGGTGGCACCGGGGAGTCCGGGAGCCCGCTCTCAGCAGAGCTGTGGCTCGCAGCTCCCATCGCCATGGCAACCCTCCCGAAACCCGGTGGGGAAGAGGAGGGGGAGAGAACCAGGGCTGACTTGTCATCATTTCATGTTTCACCTTCCCTTTCTTCTCCGTCCCCAGGAGCCTGGGGGTGTCTATTTTTGTCAGTTAGGTTGATGGTTGGACAAGATGATCTGTAAGGTCCCTTCCAACCTAGAAGATTCTGTGATTTTGTGATTCTAAGCCCTGGTGGGGGGAGCGATACCCAAAAAGGGACGCTCCCCCTCAGACAGGGAAGGCGTTTTCCTGCCGGATCGTGGCCGGGCAGCAATAATCTGCTGGGGGCTTTGAGCCCTGGTGGGGGGAGCGATACCCAAAAAGGGACGCTCCCCCTCAGACAGGGAAGGCGTTTTCCTGCCGGATCGTGGCCGGGCAGCAATAATCTGCTGGGGGCTTTGGTTCCATGACCCAGGTGAAGGTGCTGGAACACATTTGCCATCCCCACTCGGGGTGTTTACCATCTTGAGGGGGTGCGTTTGTGTAGATTTGACTGGCAGTGGAAATAGGTGTGTAATTACGTGTTGGATTTGTACCGTGAGCTGAGGCTTTGATCTCGAGAGGCTTTGGCAGGGAGAAGATGGGAAAGGAGCCGGCCGTGTGCCCAGGTGGCCAAGAAAGCCAATGGCATCCTGGCTTGTATCAAAAATAGTGTGACCAGCAGGAGTAGGGAGGTGATTGTGCCCCTGTGCTCAGCACTGGGGAGGCCACACCTGGAGTGTTGTGTCCAGTTTTGGGCACCTCAATCCAAGAGAGATCTGGAGGTGCTGGAGCGAGTGCAGAGGAGGGCAACGGAGCTGGTGAGGGGGCTGGAAAACAAATCGTATGAGGAGCAGCTGAGGGAGTTGGGGCTGTTTAGTGTGAGGAAGAGGAGGCTGAGGGGAGACCTCATCACTCTCTACAACTACTTGAAAGGACACTGTAGAGAGGTTGGTGCTGGTCTCTTCTCACAGGTAATTAGTGACAGAACGAGAGGGAACGGCTTCAAGCTCCAACAGGGGAGGTTTAGATTGAACATTAGGAAGGAATTTTTCACCCAAAGAGTGGTCGGGCATTGGAACAGGCTGCCCAGGGAGGGGGTGGAGTCCCCATCCCTGGCTGTGTTTAAGGGCCGTTTAGATGCAGTGCTGAGGGACATGGTGTAGGGGAGGACTTTGTAGAGTAGGGGAGATGGTTGGACTCGATGATCCCAAGGGTCTCTTCCAGCCTAGACCATTCTATGATTCTATGAGCTGCTGTAGCTCCATCCACAGGAGCAGCCCGTGGGTGCTGGGAAGGAGCAGGATGCAATGAAGGGTTGGATGTGTCCCGTGTTGACGGAGCCACTCACCGGCACGGCCACGCTGAGCTCTGGGCGGACACATCCAACTGCTTCTCCCGTGTCACTCGTGTCCCCTGTGCCAGTAACATCACTCTCTGCTTCTAGCAGATGCCTTGAGGCATCTCAAGCTCAAAAAACCACCACACTCCAACCACCCAAAAAAAACCAAAACAACCACGCTAGTCCCTTTGAGGGGCTTCAGAGAGGGTTCACCTCTCCTTCGAGGGGATGGGTGGGGAGCAAGGTGCATTGGTTTTGGGTCTTTGAGGCAAAAATAAGCATCTAGTGATTGATTTGATTTACTGAAATATTTCTGAATTTTGGGGTGTTTTTTTAAACCATGATTAAGACTGTCCTCCCGAGCAGAAACGCCTGTTTCAGTGCTGCTTGTCTCCTTTAGGCAGAGGTGAGGAGTGTTTTCTAGCTCTTTGCCTGGCTCTGTTTTCCCTGTATCTGCTCTTTGCTGGAGAAAGGCAGAACGTCGCGGTCACGGCTTCAGGAACATAGATGGAGCTTAATCCTCAGCTGCTTCACCAAACAGACGTGGGTTTTAAACCATGGACTGCTGTGCCACGTCACTCCCAAGGGCTGTCAGGACCACTGGCATGTCTCCAGGGGACACCTCAGGAGGACAGAGCCGTAGCTCCATCCACAGGAGCAGCCCGTGGGTGCTGGGAAGGAGCAGGATGCAATGAAGGGTTGGATGTGTCCCGTGTTGACGGAGCCACTCACCGGCACGGCCACGCTGAGCTCTGGGCGGACACATCCAACTGCTTCTCCCGTGTCACTTGTGTCCCCTGTGCCAGTAACATCACTCTCTGCTTCTAGCCGATGCCTCGAGGCATCTCAAGCTCAAAAAACCATCACGCTCCAACCACCCAGAAAAACCCCAACCACGCTAGTCCCTTTGAGGGGCTTCAGAGAGGGTTCACCTCTCCTTCGAGGGGATGGGTGGGGAGCAAGGTGCATTGGTTTTGGGTCTTTGAGGCAAAAATAAGCATCTAGTGATTGATTTGATTTACTGAAATATTTCTGAATTTTGGGGTGTTTTTTTAAACCATGATTAAGACTGTCCTCCCGAGCAGAAACGCCTGTTTCAGTGCTGCTTGTCTCCTTTAGGCAGAGGTGAGGAGTGTTTTCTAGCTCTTTGCCTGGCTCTGTTTTCCCTGTATCTGCTCTTTGCTGGAGAAAGGCAGAACGTCGCGGTCACGGCTTCAGGAACATAGATGGAGCTTAATCCTCAGCTGCTTCACCAAACAGACGTGGGTTTTAAACCATGGACTGCTGTGTCATGTCACTCCCAAGGGCTGTCAGGACCACCGTCGTGTCTCCAGGGGACACCTCAGGAGGACAGAGGCAGGACAAGTGTGCACCAAACCTCCCCTTAACGCTTCCCCAGGCCCTTCAGGCACTTGGGCTTGGGATGACCAAAGCTGGGCATGGTTTTTTGTTTTTTTTTTATTATTCAGTAACACCTGCTGGCTTTCTCTTCCCTGAACTTGTCCTCAAACGTGTGCCACCAGCTTTTAGGTGTTGTGGCTGCCTTTGGCAAGCTCAGCAAACCTCTGCATAGAGAGATCTTGCTTTGGTTTGGGTCCTTGCATCTCCCAGTGTCACTGGATGCCTACTCATTCCTGTGCCAACCAGGCAGGGCTTTGCTCAGGACTCTCTGAACGTCTGTGACATCCCCTCTTGGTCTTCTTTTCCCACAGAGAAGTGTCCTGGCTTATTTAACTTCTAGAATCACAGAATGGTTTGGGTTGGAAGGGACCTTAAAGCCCCCCCAGTGCCACCCCCTGCCCTGGGCAGGGACACCTCCCACCACACCAGGTCCCTCCAAGCCCCCTCCAACCTGCCCTTGAACCCCTCCAGGGATGGGGCAGCCACAGCTTCTCTGGCCAACCTGGGCCAGGCTCTCACCACCCTCACACCAAACAAGTTCTTCCCCACATCTCAGCTCCATCTCCCCTCTTCCAGTTCAAAACTGTTCTGCCTTCTCTGTGTTTGGAGGTTGTTCTGTGTTTCTGGTCATCCTTGCAGTCTTTACCCGCAATAAAACACTGAAGGTCAAGAAATGACCTGTATTTTGATATCTTCGGCGTGACAAGCTCTACCTTGAGTTTTCATGGATGAGGGGCCTTCTCCGTGTTTGGAGGTTGTTCTGTGCTTCTGGTCATCCTTGCAGTCTTTACCAGCAATAAAACACTGAAGGTCAAGAAACAACCTGTATTTTGATATCTTCAGCGTGAAAAGCTCTACCTTGAGTTTTCATGGATGAGGGAAGGTTCCTGCTGCCTTCGAATGGCTGGAGCCTTGTTCTGGTGGTTGCAGACCTCTCTGCTTCCTTAATCCAGGAGCTTTGGTAGTTCTCTTCATCTGTTCATATAAAACAATCTCCTTTCTCCCAACATCTTCCTTCCAGGGGCAGGAAATTCTGCCGAGTGCACCCAGGATGGAGCGATAGGACACCCTTTGTGGTGAGAGCGGGGCACTGCCAGCCGAGCACTGCTGAGGGCACCGGGTGGAGTAGCAGGTCCTTAGGAACAGGGTGGAAAAGAGCTTTTTGGGGGCTGTGGGGCTGAAGGGCAGCAGCCACGGCTCGGGCTCGGCCCGGGAGGAGGGTGGGTGCCGTGGGGTGACGTCTGCTGCTGCCATTGCTGAGCAGCAGCAGGAGCTGCAGGAGAAACCCCCAGCATCTCGGCATCCAGCACGTCACCTGTGAGGCTGCCATGGAACCACCCTCCCGTGGATAATTTTTATTCTTGGGCACAGTCTTGTTAGTACAATGTAATTAATCTCCGAGCGAGACCCTTCTCTCTTTCCGAGCTCGTGGAATGAGCAGGCAGTGGGCAGCTGCAGCCCAGAAGGCCAATCCCATCCTGGGCTGCATCAAAAGAAGCGTTGCCAGCAGGTCCAGAGAGGGGATTCTGCCACTTTGCTCTGCTCTGGTGAGACCTCACCTGGAGTATTGTGTGCAGGTCCCTGGGCAACCTGGTCTAGTTGGGGGTGTCCCTGCTGACTGCGGGGGGGTCGGACTAGATGGCCTTTGGAGGTCCCTTCCGGCCTGGGCAATTCTATGAGTCTATGATTCTATGAATATTGTTTCTGTTAAGCAGAGTGATGGAAGGATCCGTGTTCAGCCGACTCACGTGAAAAGAGAAAAGAGCATTTAGTAAATTAAGCAGCTCTTCCCACTCTCTGTCCGTGGGCTCTGTGACGAGATCTGGTGGAATGGGGAGGATTTGATTTAAAACCAGTGGCCTCAAACCTTCCCTGGGATCTTGAAGTGGGGAAACACGGGGTGGGGGGCGGTGGGGTGTGCTGGTACCCACTGGGAGCATCACTCAGCCACGCTCAGCAGGGGATGACCCCTTCCAAAAAGCGATCAGGAACAGTATAATTAAAGCTTCCTTCAGATATTGGAGCGCTCGTTGAAAGCGCAGTGCCTCGGAGGAGCCTGCGCTGCGCTGCTGCCTTAAATATTTAATAACCTTTCCCGTTTGAGGTCCTTTAAAGCTGCGCAGGAAGGTTCATGTCTGTGTGAATTTCGAGCTAGGGTTTGGGCTTTTTTTTTTTTTTTTTGGTTTGTTTTTTTTTTGGATTTATTCTTTGCAGTTTGGATGCCCGGAGGGCAGCATGAAATATTGATCACGAGCAAGGGTTGAGGGCGGTGGGAAGGAGCCGCGCTGGGTTACAGCAAACACAAAATACTTTCCTGAGCTTCAGCTGGCTCGAAAAATATAACATTAGTGTTTTAATTTAGACAAACTGGCTTCATTGGCTAAATTTGGGGCATTTGTTTGGACGGCATGTGCCGTGTGGGGTTCCTTCTGCCTTCGCGGAGATTGCGGCATTTAGGTCAAATCTAGATTATCTCTTTTTTTCCACGACAGAACCCCAGGCATGGTGACCTCGGGGCTGGATTTTCCCTGTGCTGCTGGTTTTCCCTGTTCTCTGCAGGATCTGTTTGATTTTTTTATTTCTTCCTTCTTTTTTTTTTTAATTTCTTCCTTCTTTTTTTTTAATGGGAAATTCAGAGCTCGGAAGCGGACACAGTCCGCTTCCGAGCTCTGAATTTCCCATTAAAAAAAAAGAAGGAAGCAAGTGTGCTTCCAAGCTTTGAATTTCCCTTAAAATACATGGAAATACTTAGACTGTATTCCTGGAATATATAGATGGATACACAGGATTTTCTGCTAAGGGGATGGACTCAACCCGTGTTGGGTTTCTTTCATCTCAGCAACTTGCGCTAGAAGCTCGGGGAGGTTTTTCAGCTGATTCTTAAGGGCGCCTCCAGAGCTTCTTATCCATTCATTTGAATTTTAATTTATTAAATTTTAAGTCGAAAAACCCACATGAATTAAACATACTTCAAGAAAATATTCCAGTGCTTCCCCTAAGCTGCGGTTCTTGGTTTGGATGGATGCTCGTTTCTTGGTTTGCAAGTCCCAGTTTCGGGAGGAGGGAACCACCGAGAGGGTCATGGAGCACCTGGAGCCCTGCAGGAGGATCTCCCTTGGTCCTGGTGGTCACCTCCACCTCCCTGGACACAAGTGAAGGGGTAAAAGGGACAGGGGTTAAGGAAAGAGCAGAGAACTGAATGTTTAGAGTTGGAAGGGACCATAGAGATCATCTAGTCCAACTCCCCTGCTGAAGCAGGATTGCCCAGAGCTTGTCAGAGCATGTTACTCAGGAGCATCCAGGTGGGGCTTGAAAATCTCCAAGGAAGGGGACTCCACACCCTCCCTGGGCAGCCTCTGCCAAGGCTCTGCCACCCTCACCCCAAAGAAGTTCTTCCTCCCATTGGAGTGGAACTTCCCATGGTCCAGCTTGTGCCTGTTGCCCCTTGTCCTGTCCCTGGGAACCCCTGAGAAGAGTCCGGCTCCATCCTCCTTCAACCCACCCTTTAGATCCTTGGAAGCATGAAGAAGGTCTCCCCTCAGCCTTCTCTTCTCCAGGCTGAAGAGCCCCTGCTCTCTCAGCCTTTCCTCATCAGGGAGATGCTCCAATCCTTGAATCATCTTTGTTGCCCTACGCTGGACTCTCTCCAGCAGTTCCCTGTCCCTCTTGAACTGGGGAGCCCAGAACTGGACACAGTATTCCAGTTGTGGCCTCCCCAGTGCAGAGCAGAGGGGGAGAATGACCTCCCTCCATCTCCTGGCCACACTCTTCCCTCCGCAGCCCAGGATCCCTTTGGCCTCTTGGCCACAAGAGCACCCTGCTTGCTCATTGTCGTTTTGCTGTCCACCAGGACCCCCAGATCTTTCTCTTCAGAACTTGTCTCCAGCAGATCCACGCCTAACCTGTATTTCTTGTGTTCACACTTTGATTTCCAGCCTTTTCCCTTCTCTCTCTCCATCCTCCTAGCCCATTAGTCCTGATTTCCCTTGCACTCTTCATTTTTCTTCACCTGGCCTTGAGGAGGACAAAGCAGAGAGGAAGAGGCAGAGGTGTTGAAAGATGTGGAGAGTCCGTGGGTGAGAGCTGATTAAGGAGGAATAATTTTATTTCATTAAAAAAAAAAAAGCCTAGAAAAAGCTTTGCTTTCCATTTTCAATGTGACCTTGTTTATAAGTATCTGCTCTTGAGTCCTCACTCTGCTCGTGGTCCCCTTCCCAGCGTACACACGTTGTGGAGCCGCTTGGTCCCCTCCTAAACCCTGCCTTGCCTTGTGTCCTTGGGCACCTCTTCTTGCAGAGGACAGTGTGTCCCATCACCTGTCCTGCACGACACCTTTTGCTTGGTCACCAGGCACTGAGGACAAAATTGATGGCTTTGGAGTCTGCTCTTCTGTGTGTCACCTCGAAAATTGCCGTCACCGAAGCTCTCCTGTGAGCCTGGCTTCCTCTGGGTTTGTCCTACGCTGGTGACACCCCGCAGTGATGACCATCAGTTTTCTTGGGACCTCTTCACTTGGGTACTCTCCAGTCTTCCTCATCATATCCTTCCCTTGTGTCCTGCACACATCTCCACCTTCTCATCCCCCAAAACACTGCCACATCTTCCTGGGATGCTCAACCTCTTTGGCTCAGCACAGTCTCGTGTGGCCGTGCCTGGCCGGGAGCTTGGCGACGCTCTGGGTGGGATTTGGAGATTGAAGAAGGCAGATGGCTCCTGAGCTCATTCTGAAGCGTTTCCAGCAATGTCACTCTAATTTGAGGCTTGCTCTGCCCTGCTCTTGATTTTTCCTGAAGGATGTGTGGACTTGCCTCTTTGAGTCTCCTCTTCCTCTGTCAGATGTGGTTGAAGCTGGTAGAGATTCAGAAGGTGTCAGGGTGGTCTCTGGAGGTCAGGCTGGGACAGGGTGATAGTTTTAAATTGGAAGAGGGGAGATTTAAATTAGATACCAGAAAGAAATTCTTTGGTGTGAGGGTGGTGAGAGCCTGGCCCAGGTTGCCCAGAGAAGCTGTGGCTGCCCCATCCCTGGAGGGGTTCAAGGGCAGGTTGGAGGGGGCTTGGAGCAACCTGGTGTGGTGGGAGGTGTCCCTGCCCAGGGCAGGGGGTTGGAACTTGATGATCCTTAAGGTCCTTTCCAACTCTGACCATTCTGTGATTATGGGAAGTCAGGTTCACCAGAAGTGAAAGCCACAGAAGGGTGACAAAGGGAAGTTCATCCTTGTCTGTAGGAGGGGTGAGAGGGGGCACTGTGGTTCTCGGGCTGGTTCAGCCTGTCCTTGAGAGATTTCCTAAAACACCTGCTGGAACATCCCTCAGGGGTGTGTAGCTGTGACTCCATTTCAAGCTGAAAGCTGCTTGTTGGTGGCTGAGTCGTGGTTCTCGGGCTGGTTCAGCCTGTCCTCCAGACATTTCCTAAACACACCTGCTGGAACACCCCTCAGGGGTGTGTAGCTGTGACTCCATTTCAAGCTGAAAGCTGCTTGTTGGTGGCTGAGTTTCAGGAAGGTGATGCATGTGAGCTGTCAAATCCTTTCTGAACTAGGGATGAAAATGAGTTGGACGTTACCTTGGGTACAGAGGCCCGGAAGAACGTGGAATCCTGGATGCACAGATCTTTCTGTTGGGTTTTTGGCACGTGGTCTCCTGCATTTGGCCGTGGCTCTGCTATTGTCCTCCAGCGAATAACAGAGAAGTAGCTTTTGAAGTATGTGAACGTGTGTAGAATATCTGCTAAATGTCATGATAAAATTAACACTGGAAGTTTTATTTTTATTTTGTTGTTTGGTGGGGTTTTTTTTCATTTTACAGTGCTTAATGTTCTTGAGTTATGAACTGGAGGGGGGGGGAGAAACAGAGAGGTACAGTGAGAGAGGCAGTGCTCTCCCAGTGTGAGAATCACAGAATGGTTTGGGTTGGAAGGGACCTTAAGGACCATCCAGTGCCACCCCCTGCCCTGGGCAGGGACACCTCCCACCACACCAGGTTGCTCCAAGCCCCCTCCAACCTGCCCTTGAACCCCTCCAGGGATGGGGCAGCCACAGCTTCTCTGGCCAACCTGGGCCAGGCTCTCACCACCCTCACACCAAACAAGTTCTTCCCCACAGCTCAGCTCCATCTCCCCTCTTTCAGGGTCAAACCCTTCCCCCTCCTCCTGGGGCTCCCCTCCCTGATCCAGAGTCCCTCCCCATCTCTCCTGGAGCCCCTTGAGGGACTGGAAGGGGCTCCAAGGTCTCCCCGGAGAATGATCGTGTTGGTAGGAAACACTCCAGCCCCCCCATTTATGAATGATTCTGACCCACTGCTCATGAGGACACAGCACGATGTACACACAGCAGCTGCTGAAGGAGGAGTTTGCTGCTTTGACGGCCTTTGCTTATTCGAAGGTTTGAAGGGTCCATGCTTCTGGAAGAGGCTGGAGCCCATCAGGGTGCCAGCTTGCCTTGGCATTGCTGATGGGCTGCCTGGAGCAGAAACGAGCCCCGTGGTTGAAAAGAAAAACACCGAGCCAAAAAACCAATTAATTTTAAAAGTATTTGTACCCCGTTCCCTGGGAAAAGTTTGGTTTTATCTTTGGCTTCCTCCTTCCCGTTGGGAGGAGCTGCCATTGTGGCTGTTAGGAAGGTCCTTGCTGGGCGGGAGGTTACCCAGTTATGACAACTTGATTTAAGGACATGCTTTTCATTAATAGTTTAGTGCTTGTGTGTAGCCAAGGGGCACGGCTCGGGTGGATGATTGGGTTGGGAAGGGGAGTGTTTGGAGCCGTTGTGACACTTGGTGCTGTGAAGCCAATTCCGGCAGCGCTGCCACCGATCCGACGTCGGGGCGATCTGCCCCAGCACCTTTGTGCCACCCGTGCCCACCTGGTGTGAAAAATAACCCCAGACAGAGACCGGCCTCCAGCTTCCAGCACCAGGAAGCAAGACCTTGGTTTGTATCTAAAACCATTTCCAAATATTTGGGGGGAAAACCCCGCAGAAGCGAAGCTCTACAAAGTCATGAGCAGCTCACACAGATTTACCACTCGTGTTCTTTTCTGGAGATCCTTCGTATCATCCAGAAGGCAGTTTTAACTGTGACCTAGAACCCTTTGTTCCTCATTTCTGTTCTTATTAAATTAAAAAATGAGGAATTGGCAGTAGATTTTTACCCAGTTTATCTTGTTTACTCTCCGTATATTCCTTGCAGGGACATTTGGTGACACTACAGTCTATGTTTAAACGTCTCGAGCCATCCAATCCACTTGTCTTTAAAAAAGAGCACACATTACTTCAGTACCCTTTAGATGCTCAATTATTTCATCCCAGTTGCTGATTCTGCTAAATTCCTGCAGTTTCTGGACCTGCTGTGCCCTCAGCCATGGAAAATGCTGGGTTTCAATCAGCCTCACACACTTTGGGTGAACTCCAGACCCTGGGCAAGCTTTTAGCTTGTGGCTGCAGGAAGCCCTGAGCTTCTTGGGAGCTCTGATGCCCTTTGTATGAAAAAATTCTTTTATCTCTTTGTGATATGTAGGTTATATACATCTAAAACTACAACTCTAACCGAGTGTGGTAAAAATGACTACCAAGAACAGCGTGTGGTAAGCGAAGGATGCTGCTTTCCCTCAACCTGTCTAATGATTTCAAAGAATAAATAAGGAGAGTGTTCTGTAGTATTTGATACTCACGCAGCGTGGAGATTTTCAGTATCAGTCACTCTTTAACCTGTGCTTTCTCTTCCTGACGGTTTGTTGTCCTGTGTCCTTCCCCAGATCTGCCCTGCCACCGTGGGCATCGTCTCTGTGCCCTCACCCTCCTCAACAGAGTGGCTCCTGGTGTCTGGGAGGGAGCACGTTGCCTTGGGTCACCTTGATGTGTCGAGTTGTTCACCTGGGTGCTTGCTGGGCTTCATAGAATCACAGAATGGTTTGAGTTGGAAGGGACCTTAGAGATCATTGAGTTCCAACCCCCCTGCCCTGGGCAGGGACACCTCCCACCACACCAGGTTGCTCCAAGCCCCCTCCAACCTGCCCTTGAACCCCTCCAGGGATGGGGCAGCCACAGCTTCTCTGGCCAACCTGGGCCAGGCTCTCACCACCCTCACACCAAACAAGTTCTTCCTAATATCTAATCTAAGTCTCCCCTCTTCCAATTTAAAACCATTACCCCTTGTCCTGTCACTGCACTCCCTGACAAAGAGTCCCTCCCCAGCTCTCCTGTAGCCCCTTCAGATATTGGAAGGGGCTCTAAGGTCTCCCTGGAGCCTTCTCTTCTCCAGGCTGAACAACCCCAGCTCTCTCAGTCTGTCTCCATAGGGGAGGTGCTCCATCCCTCTGATCATCTTCATGCCCCCCTGCTGGACCCGTTCCAACAGGTCCATGTCCTTCCTGTGCTGAGGACTCCAGAGCTGGACACAGAGCTGAGGGGTAGAATCACCCCCCACAACCTGCTGGCCACACTTCTCTTGATGCAGCCCAGGATGGGGTTGGCTCTCTGGGCTGCCAGTGCCCACTGCCGGCTCCTGTTGAGCTTCTCACCCACCAACACCCCCAAGTCCTTCTCCTCAGGGCTGCTCTCCAGCCATTCTCCACCCAACCTGGATTTGTGCCTGGGGTTGCCACGTCCCAGGTGCAGGACCCTGCCCTTGGCTTGGTTCAACTTCATGTGGTTTGCACCAGAGCCCAGCTCTGCAGCCTGTGCTGGTCCCTCTGGATGGCAACCCTTCCCTCCAGCGTGTCGACTGACCACCCAGCTTGGTGTCATCAGCAAACTTGCTGAGGCTTCACTTTCCTACACTTTGCTGTCCGGGACCATTTCCTTCTTCTTCCTCCTCCCAACAACGTTCAGTGTATGATATAGGACTGAGCTGGGCTCCCTCTGCTTCTCATTGTTGTCCAGGACCTTTTCCTTCTTCTTTCTCCTCCCAACAACATTCAGTGTACGATCTAGGACTGAGCTGGGCTCCCTCTGCTTCTCAGCCATATGGGACTTGGCTGCTGCAGTTTGGTCTTCACGGTGCTAAATGACCCACAGAATGGGTAGGGTTTGTGGTGATTCCATACTAATTCAAGGACCAGTTCCCACCTGGGAATGAAGAGTTGGAGACCACACGCGGCCAGTTGGACACACTAAGATACAAGTGAGGGGTGGATGGACTCAGCTGTGTTTTGGGATGGTTGGGCAGCGTTGCCAAAGGTCTTGGCTCCGTTCTGGCCTCCTTCAGACACACAAACTTCATGGAGCATCCAACGCACCCGTGAAGTGGTGGGTGCTCAGGCAACTCCCCAACGGGCAACGGTGATGTCCATAGGAGCCCAGCTCTGCAGCCCGTGCAGGTCCCTCTGGATGCCATCCCTTCCCTCCAGCATGTCAACCTTGCCACCCAGCTCATATCGTGAACAGGAGATGACACCCTACACAGGGACAGCGAGGCCAAAGCAGAACAAGGAGGGTTTACTCTCACAGAGGTTAGGACAAGAGGATTTACTGCTTTTGAGGGGTTTGGAACCCAAAATCTCTATTTCCTCTTCGAATTTTGCGCGTATAGAGAAGAGCAGCCCCTCACGTCTGCCAAACTGCTTGCTACATAGAGGCTTTTTCAGCCCCATCTCAGGATTATCAGTAAAGCTGTCAGGAGAACCTTTGACATCAGCTTCATAAAGCGAATATCATGTTGGAAATTGTCTCAGGTAATTAATTAATTCTTCTGTAAATAGAAGGCTTGATATGCATCAGTGGTGCTATGGGGTGTTTCTCAAGAGGGAAATAAACTCTCCAGCAGGGCCCGTCGCGAGCAGCAAAGCGCTTTCCTGTGCAGGAGCCTCATTATCCTTCCAGTTTAATTCTACGAGGAAATAAAAACTCAACCTTCATCTTGGGGGATGGTGTCAGAGGGGAAGCACAGCTGCCGAGGGGTCCCTCGGGAGGTGGGTGTCAGCTGGGGGGCACCGGGGCCGACGTGTGTCTCTGGTTGGAGGACAGAAGCAGCAGGACCTGCCTGGGCTCTGCCACATCACACCCCACACGGGGGCTTCGGCCGAGCCGTGTCCAGTCACCTCAGTGCCACCAGTGGCCCCAGAGACCCTCTTCCACGGGCTGTGGGAAGGAGAAGTCCAGACCATGGCATGTTTCTGCCCCTGGTGCTCTCCAGGCACTGGTGGAGCTGGTCACCATCCAGCGAGTTGGGAGGGTGTCATCTCTATTGCGTGTTTCCCCCCTTTCAGTGCATGGCCAGAAGAGACATCCCCCAAACTCTTCCCAAAGCTATTTTTTGTAAATCAGATTTAAAATAATTTCTCAATACGCTGGTATTTTCTAGGTAGGAAGGGACCTTTAAGATCATCTAGTCCAACCATCAACCTAACTCTGATAAAAAAAACCAGCAACAACAACAAAACAAACAAACAAACAAAAGCAAAAGGAACCCCAAGCCACCACTAAACCATATATTTATGGATTTCAGCAGTATAGAAGGAAAAAAAAGAAAAATCCTGGGTTTTTTTGCTAAAACTGTCTTCTCCACTGACTCTTAGGTCTGGAGGGGCACTTTGGCTCGCCTTCGCTACAAGAGGACCAAAGCTGCCCTCACCATACTCAAGTATTACCGCCGCTACAAGGTGAAGTCCTACATCCACGAGGTCGCCCGGCGCTTCCACAACGTCCGGCAGATGAAGGACTACGGGAAGCACGTGCAGTGGCCCACCCCACCCAAGGTGCTGCGCCGCTTCGAAGAGGCACTTCAGAACATTTACCACAGGTACAAAAAAACTCTCTTCTCTCTCTTCCCTGGAGGAGCAAAGCTGCTTCTTGTTCCATAAAAGTTGGGAAAATGATTGAAGAACATCAACTGGGCACCATAGATGAAAACGTCGGTGGCTTTTGGGAGCCTTGACCATTCAAATAATAATTCTCTTTCAAAGATTTAGTCAGGATGGACATTGTATTTCTTTCCTTGGCCCTTTTCTGGTTGCTTTCAAAGGAAAAGAACAGCTGCTGTAAGAGATGGGGGAGAGAAGAGGAACCTTTTCCACTCCCTCAAGACTTCTTATAGTACTTTCTGCAATAGCATAAGCAATGTTCTTCTATTACCCCTATTCTCTGTGCAGAAAAGATATTTTATACCTTTATTACCACCTCCTAATATCTAAAAGCTAGTGATTTTTTCCCTGGTAAGTCGTAGACAGAATAGTTATGATTCCAATTTGAAAAATGATGATTTCTGAAAGTCAGTGAACAAGAGAAACGTTGGCTGGATGGGGCCTCCGGAGATCTCTGTTCCAGCCATCTGCTCGAAGGGGGTTGCCACCAGCACTAGATCAAGTCAACCTTGGTTTTTTCCCCAGCTGCCTCTTGAAAGCCATCCACAGCCTGTCTGGGTGGAGAGTCCTGCTTTCAGAATAAGCTTAATCATCATCACTACAAAATTAGAGTCTGTAAAAGTGTTTTCAAAGCCTTGATCCTAGAGAGCTGGTGTTGCTGCTGAAGGCTGGAGCGTGGTGTGGAGCGATGGACGGGCTTTGCCCTGCGCTGCTTCACGTTACAGTTGGTTGGGTTTCGATTGTAGGGCCAAATTCAGCTATTAAAGGGAAATGATGTTGTAAATGAGCCAAAAAATGGGCTCGCAAAAACTTTATTGCAAACAGATGCACCAGTGGTTGACTTCTGGGTGTGGAACTGGGAGTATTCCAGCCACGTTTGTAGGAGTCAGAGATGATGTGTGACTTCATAGAGTCATAGAATGGTTTGGGTTGGGAGGGACCTTAAAGGCCACCCAGCGCCACCCCCTGCCCTGGGCAGGGACACCTCCCACCACACCAGGTTGCTCCAAGCCCCCTCCAACCTGCCCTTGAACCCCTCCAGGGATGGGGCAGCCACAGCTTCTCTGGCCAACCTGGGCCAGGCTCTCACCACCCTCACACCAAACAAGTTCTTCCCCACAGCTCAGCTCCATCTCCCCTCTTGCAGGGTCCAACCCTTCCCCCTCCTCCTAGGGCTCCCCTCCCTCATCCAGAGTCCCTCCCCATCTCTCCTGGAGCCCCTTGAGGGACTGGAAGGGGCTCCAAGGTCTCCCCGGAGCCTTCTCTTCTCCAGGCTGAACCCCCCAACTCTCTCAGCCCCCCCTCCCAGCAGAGGGGCTCCAGCCCTCCCAGCATCTCTGGGGCTCCCATTCAGAATGATACTGAAGTTGCCAGCTCTATGAATGCAATAGCAGGACTTCTTTTCCCCCTGACATTTATAGTCTAGGGGTGTCCTTGTTATGTGGATCTATTCAGAATGATACTGAAGTTTCCAGCTCTACGAATGCAATAGCAGGACTTCTTTTCCCCCTGACATTTATAGTCTAGGGGTGTCCTTGTTATGTGGATCTGGCAGAAGCATTCCTCGTAGCATGTGACACAGGCTGTGGAGCTGACTGGGGTGCTTTGTGGCAGGTGGAGAGCAGGAGAACTCATCCGGAGCGTCCCACCAGAAGTCCTACCTCAACTGAGGGCCAAGGTTGCTGCCATGGAGGTGCTGAAGGGTCACCGAGCTGATATTGGCCTGCAGAGAGCGTGGGAGGGGAATTACCTCGCACTGGTGAGTACGAGCAAAGGGATCGATGCGGTGCCTGGGGCTGGGGATGCTAAAAAGGGTGGAAATTTGAAAAAGCGACTGTTGGTTTCTTGAGAGGGAGAAATACTTTCCCCTTCCTCCCCCAGAGAGACATTTCCTCTGTAAATGGGTTTTTGTAGTTTCAGCGTCTTTGACTTCTGCTGCCCTAGGAGTGATTTTTCTGAATACTTAAGCCAAGCTTGAGCATCACAAGCAGCATTAAAAGGTAATGAGTAATGCCATCAGCCAGCTCTTCAAATGGCCAAAGCTGGCAAAGAAGTCGATATAAAACTAAAATTCTAGATATAATGGGATGTTAAGAAACAGCCTACAATGAAAAGGAACAAAGACATTCTCTCTGGGCAAGCTGTGTTGCTTCCTTTTACTCCCTCCTTCCTTCAAGCATTTTGTTTTGTTAAGGGTTTGGGGTTTTTTTTTCAGAAAGCAGATAAAACTCCGGATGCTCCGTGCTCCTCAGGGAGGCAGGGGCTGGAGGGGGCCTTGGGCCGAGGCGGTGGAGCTGCAGCTCTACCATCCCTGCCATCCCCTCACTCCGTCCCGACACGGGGAGAGTTACGTGTCTTTCTCTGCTCTTCCAGAAACCAGAGAACCCTCAGAGCACGGGCTCCTTCATCCCCGTTGCCAACGAGCTGAAACGGAAAGACAAGTACATGAACGTCCTCTTCTCCTGCCACGTCCGCAAGGTAACGGTGACCACGGGGTCCTGGGGAGGGGGAATCCCTGCGGCCGGGGGGGACCTCGGGAAGCCCCAGGGCAGGAGGAGATCCTGGAGAGGTGATAACAGACAGCAGCTCAAGGCCCTCCTCTTTCCAGGCACCATATCAGTGAGATCTCCAGGTCTGGAGAACAAGTCCTATGAGGAGAGGCTGAGGGAACTGGGCATGTTTAGTTTGGAGAAGAGGAGGCTGAAGGGAGACCTCATTGCCCTCTACAACTACCTGAAAGGAGGGTGTAGAGAGGCAGGTGTTGGCCTCTTCTCCCAAAGGACGAACGACAAGACCAGAGGAAATGGTCTGAAGTTGGGGCAGGGGAGATTTAGATTAGATATTAGAAAGAACTACTTTCCTGAGAGGGTGGTCAGGCATTGGAACAGCCTGCCCAGGGAGGTGGTGGAGTCACCATCCCTGGAGGGATTTAAGAAACGTATAGACATGGCTCTTCAGGGCATGCTCTAGTGCCCAAGGTTATTGGTTTATGGTGAGGTGTTGAGTGTGGGGTTTAGTTGGTGGGTGTGGTGTTTTTGGTGGGCATTTGGTGTGGTGTGGTGTGTTTTTGTGGGTATTTTTGTGGGTGTTTTTTTATTTTTTTGTGGTTGGACTCGATGATCTCAGAGGTCCCTTCCAACCACTAAGATTCTGTGATTCTGTGATTTTTTGATGGAGATGTAGCTCTGAGCCTCTTGCTCCAAGGGGTGCTGGGTGTGAGGGGCTTCTGCGGCTCCTCGTGACCTGGAGAAATTCACTTGGTTCTTTGTAACTCCTTTAGATCAGGCTTTTTTTTTTTTTTTTTCCTAGCAGAATGTGTTTTCTTGTTAAATTGGTCGGAAGGTTGAAAAAAACCATTTAGAAAAATGTGCTTGTGTAGTTTTTCTGGATAGTTCGTAATGATCTAAATGGTGCTGGGGTTAAGTGTCTGTCGGGGGAGGATACTGTGACGTTTCCAAAGCCAACAGACAGAACCAGTTTTGATGCCAGGCCAGGGCTGCTGATCTTCCAGGATTTTTAAGAAGCTCTGTATTCTTTTTATTTCTAAAAATGTGCTTTTGCAGTTGGTCCCCACTTGCCAGAAGTGCAGCACGTGCATGATCATCCTTTATCATTCTGCAAATATTGTATTTAATAGTAACAAAATCCTTTTGCAGCGTAAAATCTCACTTTATAACAAAACTTCCTTGCCAGTCGTAGGAAATTACATTATTTTTACATTTTACATTATTTTTATATACATTTGTGTATATAAAAATAGAAATCTCTTACTGCTTTCCAAACAAAATTATTTCAGTGGAGTATTTCATTGCTTTTCACATGTTGTCTTGAAGAGTGTGGTTCTCCGGTTGGATGAGCAGTTTGAGGGAATATTGGTGGATATTGTTGGGATTAAAGGAGGATGGAGTGAGTCTGAGTCCAAACCTCCTCCTTACAACCCTCCAGGGGCTTGGCCAGAACCTCTATTATAGACACGTGTCCTGGTTTGAGGTGGCCTAAACCATGACAACAAGGAGATACAGGAGAATTTCACCCTGGCTTTTTTCACCGTGGGCTGGAAACAAAAAGAATTATTTCTAAATCGGGGCTGTATCTAGCTAAACTGGAACAATTGTAAAAATACAATATTCACTTCTTAAAGATGTGATTACAGGATTGTTTCGAATGGGAATGGAATGAGGGGAATTACTTGGGGTGCAGGGGGTGTATATCACACGTATAGAATCACAGAATCACAGAATCTTCTAGGTTGGAAGGGACCTCAAAGATCATCTTGTCCAACCGTCAACCTGACTGACAAAAATAGACACCCACACAACAAACAAGAAGCATCACCATCACTAAACCATCCCTCCCAGCACTACATCAACCCATCTTTTGAACACCTCCAGGGATGGTGCCTCAACCACCTCCCTGGGCAGCCCATTCCAATGGCTGAGAACCCTTTCAGTGAAAAAATTTTTCCTAATATCCAGCCTGAACCTCCCCTGGCGCAACTTGAGGCCATTTCCTCTTGTCCTGTCGCCTGTGACTTGAGAAAAGAGACCGACCCCCATCTCTCTACACCCTCCTTTCAGGGAGTTGGAGAGAGCAAGAAGGTCTCCCCTCAGCCTCCTCTTCTCCAGGCTGAATAACCCCAGCTCCCTCAGCCTCTCCTCATCAGACTTATTCTCACCTATACCTGGTGTGGGAGTTTAATTTTGCTCATCGTTACTCAGATTTTAAGCTTTTAAGTGCTTATGTTTCTCTCGCTCACTCCTGGTTCAGCTTTGAAGGAGAATCTCCCGGGCAAGGCCAGGGGAGAGCAGGTTTGTGAAGCTCAGCTCCTACCTTACCCTGGTCAGGAGCCGTGAGCACGGAGCTCCTGCCCTTTGGCCAGTGTCGGAGCAGTTCTCTCTCCTTTCTGGTGTATGGAGAGATCCTGGAACATACAAACCTCCTGTTACTGGGTTTACTTGTTGGAAAAATCCATTTTCTGCTGAGGTTTGTTGCACTGGGTCCCAGCACTTCCATAAGAGCAGGCTGGAGATGGAATAGGTGTTACCCATCATAACCTGGATTTCTTCCTCACCCTGGAAAGTTACTTCCCTTGCTTCCAGAGGTGCAGAGAGCTCTAGTTTACTGTGGGGCTTAAAAAACATAGCTCAGCAGAAATCAGAAAATACTGCAGAGACGGCGAGATTACAGCCGTGCAGTCTTGGGGGGGTTAAATTATCTTGTAACTTTTTTTGATCTTTGTCAGGGTTAAATTGTTGGTCGCTTTCTTCCCTCAGTGAGGTCAGGCTCAGTCCTCCACTTCCCTGCTCCGTTGGGGACCCCTTTGGGAGGCGTTGGAAGTCTTGGGAAGGGAGGAATATGCATGAGCCTGGCAGGACAGGACAGAGACGCGGTGACAGCAGGGCTGGGGTGGGACAGACTGACCTGAAATGGGCACAATGCCAGGGAAAATGGGGCACTGGGAATGGGCACTCATTCACAATCTGGTGGTGCTGTTCATGCTTTTGCTGGTCTTCATTCTTAAGGATCTGTGGTAGGAAAAATATACGTAATTTTAGTGAAAATACAGCATCGCCTTTAGGAAAAATGGTGGTCTTAAAGAAGCAAATAGGAGCACCTCTTCTCTGAGCCAGTCATCCCAGCAGTGCTGTCGAGGACAAGGTTGTGACTTTGTAGGATCTTTACTGATGTGTGAGCCCGTGATTGCAGCACGTCCCCGTGTTTAACTCAGAAGCAAAGGACCCCTTTCAACTCCCTGCTCGGGTGTAATAGCTTCTGGAGTGAACCATTTGTCTTCCCTCTTGTACAGACAAGACATGTCCAGGTGAGCCTGAGGTGAGCAAAGGGGAGAAGATAAAGAATCCTGGACTTTGAAAGCTGAAAGACAGAGATTTGACATTTTGAGATTTAGCTTTTCACTGCCCAACCAAAGCACTTCTTTGGGTAATCTGAACATCGCAGTTGCAGACTGAGCAGCTGTTGCAGAGCCTGTGAGCAACGCCGGGCTTTGACTACAGGAACCCAGTCTTTCCCCTGAAAACAGCATTAGCTTTCTTTAATTCTTCACATAAACCAATTTATATCCTAAGCTGTCTTTTCTTGTGTCAAAGACACAAGACTACCCCAGAAGTAAGGGCAGTGCTGGAGGGTAGGGGGAATTTCTGCTTGCTACATCCTTCTCTTTTTCTTTAAAAAAAAAAATCATAATTTTTTTTCCTTTTAGCCTTATCCTTCTCCAGCTTCCCCATACCAAATGTTATTTGCATATGTGTGACACTTGGTGTGAGCACGTGTGGGCTGGATTGATGGTCAGAGCATTTGAAAGGGAGGTTTGTCAAATTTCTTCAACTACACCTAAGATTTTTGTTGTGGGTTTCCAAATTGGCTGTTACTGTTAGTTTCTCAGCTGGAATTTGGCTTTAGTAGGGGGCTGAAGAGGGAGTTACAGAAATGATATGTAGTTAATTATCAGGTGGTTTCATTG
>NW_015090928.1:0-29422 GCF_001431845.1 Calidris pugnax
CTGTGAGGGTGGCTGAGCCCTGGAACAGGTTACCCAGAGAGAGTGTGGAGTCTCCTTCTCTGGAGATAGTCAAACCCCGCCTGGACACCTTCCAGTCCTACCTGCTCTTAGTGACACCCTCTGCATGATCTCCAAAGGTCCCTACAAACTTCTTCCAGTCTGGGCTTTTGTGAGCCCACAGGCTATGCACTGGCTTTCCATTTTTGATTCATGTGAAATCAAAACGAATGATCTGTGTTCAAGTCCTCCGAGAGTTAAGTACCCACCTGAAGGAGCGAAAAAGTCCTCGGAGTCATCTTGTTCCTCAGAAACATTCTGAAGGAACTGAGGGGAGGACAAGGTGGGTGTATTTCACTCTGCGGTAGCCGTGGGACTTGGACACCAGAGGTTTTTGCTCCACGCCTGGACGGGCTGTAGCCTGCAGAGCAGGACCGGATCCATCAGAGCCTCGCCGCAGCCACGCTGGGTTTCAGCCCTTGCGGGCGCTGCCAAGCCCCAGGGATGATCCGGGGCCTCTGCGGCCAGTGGTGGCCACAGCCGGGTGCCAGGGGCAGCCGCTGCCCCACTGGGACCATGAGGACTCAGAGCTGTTTGCGCAGAGGCCAGGAAGCAGATTTGTGGGTTGTTGCACATGGCTGGAAAGAGTCTTTGGAGACCTGCCAGGAGCCAGCCAAGAGGGCATCAGAACACTCTTCATCTTCTACAGTCTCCTCCCACGTCTGGCTCCCACCTTGTGATCTGAGCTCTGTACCCTGCTGTCCGTGTCCCAGCCCAAAACCAGCTCATAAACTTCCAGCTCCAGACCCAACCAAAATATCTCCCCATCCCATCATCTCTAGACCTGTTCAAGCAGGTCCATGTCTTTCTTGTCGTATTTACCACTGTGCACCCGACAGGATAGAAGCCAGGGGAGAACCTCAGCTCAAGTCCATGTAATAGAAAAGACCCAGCCTGTCTCTTTCTGAAAAGCCAAAGCAGAAAGGGGAAATTGGGGAGCCCCCTTGGCCACCACTGAGCTCACGGTGATGGAAGATGTGGTTAGACAAAGGGCTCTCTCCCAGTGCATTAAATGGCCTGCCAACTCCCATGTTACTGCAATCCATCATGAATTCCTCATGATTGTCCTCCGGGGCCTGTGTTGGGAGATGCCGTAACACCTGATGACATCCACTGAATCCACCAGCACTGAACCCAGACTGCCAACATGCAGGAAACTGGGGTCAAGGCTTGACCCTTGGGGCTGCTGCCCCCAGTGCTCAGGCTCCCAGCCCTGAGCTGATGGTGGCAACTACTGACTGCTACTTCAACATTCCCCAACATTCCCCATTGACACAGGAACCCAAACATCGATGGCAGATAAGGACATGTAACAAAGGATGGCCTCCACTTAGCAAGCCAATAGTTCCCCTTGCAGGTGGTGATGGCAAATGGCTACGCACCCCCTGGTCAGGGCTAAATTAATTCTATCTAATGGACCGAAAGTGCAGCCTTACTTTTAAGCCCCCCATAATTAAGTCTGCATGTGTTGAAGGGTGAGCCATGGGTGGACTCATGGGGAAGTGGGAAATAGGAGCACCACGTGCTCTGCCCCCAGCTTTCCTGGAGCACCTTTAGGGACTGGAAGAGGCTCTAAGGTCCCCTGCACCCTTCCCTTCTCCAGGCTGAACACCCCCAACTCTTCATGGCCTCCTCTGGACTGGCTCCAACAGGTCCACCAAAGTCCCCGTTGTGCACCACAGCGTTATCTCATCCAGTTCTGCACACTCCTACTCCCTGTGTCCCTTTATTTGGCAGCTCCATACACCAACTGAGTTGGCCTCTATCTATCTGCCACTAACACCTGGCCATGATCACATGTGGGAAAGGTGGCATTTTCAAGGCCATCCTCTTAATTGTGTCCACTGGTGTGTGGAGACAGGCAAAGCCTGTTTGTATTTGCAGTCACAGCGCAGCCAGGAGGGGCTACTTCTATGGGAGCACATCCGCATTCTTTCAGTCTCCTCTTCCAGGCTTCAAAGTCCTACATCCCTTACCTCTCCTCCCTCTGTCCCAGACTACTGTCTGTGCAGGACCTGTGCTTTTCAGTCATGCCTCATGAGGGGTTCTTGGCATCTGAAGAGCCAAAATCCCAGAGAAGGGAGGAGGAGGTACCTCCGAGAGTGCCCTGGGTGAAAGCTGGAACAACAAAGGTCTCAGGGAACCCCCAAAAAGCTGCCTTTCCTTGGCCACGCGCAAAGGGACTGTCTTGTAGTCACTGACTGGATCTAAAAAGCTCCTTCCCCCATCTGTTCTCACCCAATGAAAATTCTCAGCACCCTTGGATAACGTGGAAACCCACCTTAGAACTCATCTAGGCCTGTACTGCAGGGTGGGAAAATCCAGCTTTTCTAACCCAAGTTGCTGAGGGTCAGTTTGCTTTTTGGGCAGATGCTGCAGTACATGAATCCCTTGTAGCATCAGTCAGTATCACACACCAGATCATAGAATTGTCCAGGTTGGAAGGGACCTCTCAGATCATTGAATCAATCCATCAACCCAACACTGACAAACCCACCACTGACCTATGTCCTTCAGCACCGCGTCTGCCCAACTTGTAAATCCCTCCAGGGATGGCAACTCCATCACTGCCTTGGGCAGCCTCTTCCAAGGCATCACAACCCTTCCTGTGAAGAAATTTTTCCTTATATCCATCCTAAACCTCCCCTGGTGCAACTTCCTCTTGTCCCATTGCCTGTTACTTGGGAGAAGAGACCGACCCCCCCGACTACACCCTCTTTTCAGGGTAGAGAGCAAGAAGGTCTCCCCTCAGCCTCCTTTTATCCAGGCTGAACACCCCCAGCTCCCTCAGCATCTCCTCACAAGACTTGTGCCCCAGACCCCTCACCAGCTCCATTGCCCTTCTCCGGACATGCCGGTGCATCTGGACACAGCCTCCCCCAGCACTCTGGTGTATGGGGTGGCAGAGCATGACAGAAGGAGAAGGAGCCATTTGGCCACAAAGGGCATAATTTGACTGATTTTCTACTCAGGATTCTTCTAGTGGCATTTTGGTAGTTACCATATCTTACTACACATCAGGAGTGAGCTGGCTGGTGGACTTGAGGCAAGGAGAGGACCAAGGAAGAGGAGTCCTGATGTTGGGGAGATGGATGGCGCTGCAGCAGTGGAGGGGTTTCTCCTGTATGGTTGGGGTGTGTGGATTCTGCACTTCTGACATGACTTTGTGGTAAGATTTGTGTGTTTTCTGTGATTTACTACAGTAGCTGTTGCAGTGACCTTCTAATGGGAGAGGAATTTCCTGGAAGAACAGAGAAGGCAGTAGGTGCCAGCTGGGGTCCTCGTGTCCCATCCTGCCACCAGTTTCTGGCCGTTTTGCTGCAGCAGGATGAGGTGACAGAGGGTCAGTGTGATGAGGCAGTGCTCCTGGAGGAGCAGCAAGAGAAACGTGCCCCAACAGCCCCCACAGCTGCAGGGCTCTCACACAGGGCTGAGAGTCAGGTTCAGTGCACAAGGAAGCAATAAGGACAAGGGGTATTTGCTATTTAAGCTTTTACATCACCCAGGTCACTAATTAATTAATCAGTCACTGCTAAAGTTTGTAGGTTTGATTATTGATTTAGATGGGCTGGTTTTGTTCAGTCAGATGTGGTGGGTAGTGTGGCCATAATTTCAACTGCATTTGGCAGCGAACAAAAAAATTTACTAAATAAAAAAGTACCCAGTTCTACAATATCCATTTACATGGACTGGGCGCAGGTCATTTTTCAAATGCCAACACCTGACGTTAACTTCAGAAAGATTATTCTAGCTGGATCTAACAATATGTGGAGAGTTGGGCAGAGAGGAACCTGATGAAATTCAGCAAGGGCAAGCGTAGGGTGCTGCACCTGGGGAGGAATAACCCCCTGCACCAGGACAGGTTGGGGCTGACCTGCTGGAGAGCAGCTCTGAGGAGAAAGACCTGGGAGTCCTGGTGGACAATAAGATGACCATGAGCCAACAATGTGTCTTTGTGGCCAAGAAGGCCAATGGCATCCTGGGGGGCACCAGGAAGAGTGTGACCAGCAGTTGAGGGAGGTTCTCCTCTCCCTCTACTCTGCCCTGGTGAGGCCCCATCTGGAGCACTGGGTCCAGTTCTGGGCTCCCCAGTTCAAGAAGGACAGGGAACTGCTGGAGAGGGTACAGCAGAGGCTACAAAGATGATGAGGGGCCTGGAGCATCTCTCATACGAGGAGAGGCTGAGGGACTTGAGCCTTTTTAGTCTGGAGAAGGCTGAGGGGGGAATCTGATCAATGCTTATAAATACTCCTGGGTGTCAGGAGGAAGGGGCCAGTCTTTTTTGTTGTGGTGCCCAGTGACAGGACAAGAGGTAACAGGCACAAATTGGAACATAAGAAGATCCATCTAGACATGAGGAGGAACTTCTTTCCTGTGAGGGTGGCAGAGCCCTGGAAGAGGCTGCCCAGAGAGGTGGTGGAGTCTCCATTTCTGGAGACGTTCAAAACCTGCCTGGACAAGTTCCTGTGCAACCTGCTCTGGGTGGACCTGCTCTGGCAGGGGGTTGGACTAGATGATCTCCAGAGGTCCCTTCCAACCCCATATCATTCTGTGATTGATTGATTCTGGGATATGTGAAAGCCCTTGTTACTTATATCAATTTAAACAACACCGAGCTGGTTTCTACACCCCAAGTGTGTAATACCAGGAATTGGTGCTTCAGTATTTGGAGCCCTTAACTGGAGTAAACTGAAATCACTTCTTTCAAATGCATTTTGGCCTTCCTCAGGTGTCTGCTGGGGTTTGCTGGCTGATGTTGAACTGCTTGTTATGTTGCCCTGTCTCTTTACGAAGCTGCTCTCTTGTGTGTGATTCCTACGCAATATTTTAATTTCAAATGTGCTCACTTTAGAATGATTCTGCTGAAGTACTTGTTTGGATCTTTGATACATAATCGGCTAGTAGTTGAAGCATGTAAAATTTATATGTATTTTAAACTGCTGGTCTATTTTCAACTCAAAATATTAGTCATTTACAGTACTGAATAAAAATATTTTGGGAAAGAACAGATTCTTGTTTAACTACTTACATATAGCAAACTGGACAAACTGTTACTCAAGCAAACTGGCATTCCAGTCCAAATCCTACGGCCATAACAAAAAACTGCAGTTATGGTGATATCCCAGTTGTTTCTGTCTTTGTAGATAAAAATACCTCTACAAAGTGTATTGCAGATAAGTTTCTCATTGACTATTTTTACTGTTATTATGTTACACTTATTTATGCAAGTTTTTGCTGAACTTAAGTACAGATAGAATTATAACCTTATTAATGTTTGATAAGTGTTTTCTCCCTTAAAATAAGATCTATAAAAGTTTAGCTAATAAGGTAAAATTTCACTCTTATTCAAAGCGCATAAAATGCCACAACTGATTTTCTGTTAAAAACACGTTAAAGCTTTCTTAGCCAAAAACAGTCTAAATTGTGGCCTCAGTACACTTAATGTGTTTCTCTACTGAAACACCTTTTAGAAATACATTGGCAACACTTATTTAAGAGATCTAAAAGAAAAAATTATTTGCCATCAATAGTAGACCTTAAAATCTGTTCATTATTACTCTTAGTCTTATTTTAAAATTTCTAAAAGGAAAAGGCATTTAATAAGTTCAGTCAATGTTTATTTTCTGCAAAGTAAAATCAAATAAGGTGAATGTAAATGTACTTAATACATAAATATTAACTCAATCTACTAATCCTTCATCTACCATGGCACTGAACTTATGGCAGTTGTATAACTTGAAAATGCTGTTGCTTTGCTAATGACAGAGGTTTCTAAATCAATAAATATGTTCGAAAAGAAAAAAGCAGTTCACAATATAAAAGCATCGTACCTGAACCCAAATCCACAGTGCGGTCACGCAGGGGCTGTTCTTTAGAACTGTATAGATAGAACAATTGTCACTAAAACTCCCTCTAAAAAAATAAAATGCTTCGTTAATAACTAGTATTACCCAAAGTTAGGTAAATCATGCTGGACAGCACAAAATACAGTAGCTGGAAAATGCAAAATAATTTGGTAGGCCCATCTAATTCTTCGGCGTAGCTGTGCAGGCATCAAGAGGAGGTCTCTGTTCCTTCCTTAAGCTTTTTTCTTTTTTCTTCTAGTGTTTGTTTAAATACTTTTTTCAAGGTATTGTAAACATATGGTCCGTTTTCAGAATCGAAGCTTGTCTAGTAAAAGGGAGACATTGAAGTTCAGTTGTTAAATAGATGTCACACAGCAAAATGCAAAAGTAGATAACCAAGATTTCAAAAACAAAAAAGTTTTTAAGATTTATCAGAGAAAGTATGAGTGTCATGATGGAGCACTTAGTGCTAAGTATTTCCAGTTTATGCTGACTAGACGTTCAAACAAACTAACAGAAGGAGGACTGTCATGATTGTTTTAGGAGGTGACGTGTGTAGATGTACAGAGATTAGGAATGTTCTGTTCAAATCATTTCACCTGCAGAACCCCAGAAGAAAGCAGCTCGGAGCTGAGCGATAGCACAGTTAACTTCTCACTGCTATTAAATGGTTCCAAAAGCAGAAGTTATTTATACACATCCTATGTTAAGTACCCAAAACATAACTGAATTGCAATGTAACTTCAGAAAATTATTTCATCTGATGGAAAGACTCCAAGTAGTACAGAGTCTACCAAAGCCTTTGGTAAACTACTCCCAGTGACTAATTATTCTCACCGCTTAAAAATGATCTTTTCCCTAAATTGAAGAAGCCCATGAATTGGCAGTGAATCAGAAACAGGAAAAAATGATACCAATAGATTAAGGCTGTGGTGGCAGAATTTAATTACGGTGAGAATATTTCCCATCCTTTATGTAGGCTGATTATCATAAAATGCAAGCTCTGAAATGGATAAGTACTAAGTGTGAAGGAATTACTGTCACTTTCCGTGCAGAGCCCTGCTCTGTTGATTCACCCCTCGCTGTTTAAATCACAGAATCACAGAATCTTCTAGGTTGGAAGGGACCTTAAAGATCATCTTGTCCAACCGTCAACCTATCTGACAAAAATAGACACCCACACAACAAACAAGGAGCATCATCACTAACCCAGAACTCCCAGCACTTCATCAACCTGGCTTTTGAACACCTCCAGGGATGTGCCTCAACCACCTCCCTGGGCAGCCCATTCCAATGTCTGATAACCCTTTCAGTGAAAAAATTTTTCCTAATATCCAGCCTGAACCTACCATCAACTAAATGTGATAAATGGTTACTTGCCTTAGTGAAAGCTTTAATAGCACGAGTGAATAAGGCCTCCTCCACATCAGCTGGCAGAGCATGCAGGTTCACCACGCAGTGTAAAATACAAAGGATGGTCTGACACTGCTCCTGGTGGGTAAAAGGAACAGCAGCTCATTAGAAGGAGTATTTTCCTGAAAAAAACATTTCACTCTCAATTTTTGTTGATTGCTATTTAAATATCAGACTGTGCCTGCCTGTAGTGAAACCTTCAGGTGCAGGAGTCGGGGAGGGAATTTTCACAAGCCTAAAGAGCCTCTACATAATTATTTCAGTCATGACGCAAGAAACTCTTCCCTTAGTTATGCACCTACCCTTCCCAGTTAGTGTACCACAAACTGGAAACTGCTCTGCAAATTTCTAGGAGGTCAGGTGTGCATCCAGAGACTTTTCAAGTAGCATTCATGTGAACTAGCAGAGAAAAAAGTGAGATTTGATCTTTTCAGTCCCAAATGCTACGTTTAGGACTCTTTCGCCAATGAACACAGGATGATTTGCATCTCTCTGTCCTACCACATCTCCTTCACCATTTTTCCTCCTTTAGGAAGCTGGCAGAAAGACACCTGGGCAGCGCTAGCAAGAATGCAGAAAGGGAGCAACACACTCTCTGGGGCTGCTACTTCCCACCCCTTCTCCAAGGGAGACAGATCTCTGCGCTCACAGTTCACTTCACAGTGAAAATTAAATTAAAACTTCAGGGATTTCTAGGAAGGGCAGCTCAATATGCATCAGTATGTACAGGGGGAAGATTAGCAGGAAAGAACCTGGGTGTCCCAACACACACAAAGCTGAACATGAGCCAGCAACTGGCCCCTGTGATAAAAGCAGCTTAAGAGCATCCTGAGCTGCATTAGAGGCTAATTGAGGGGACATATCTGGAGTGCCAGGTCTAGCTCTGGGCTCGTTGGTACAAGAAGGCCATGGAGGGGCCACAAAGATGACTACAAAGGGACTGGAGCATCTGTGACCTACTCTAGTTGGCTCTGTTTGGAGCAGGGCGGTAGGACCAGAAGACATCCAGAGGTCCCTGCCAACTCAGCTGTTCCCTGGTTCTGAAATAATACAGGCTAAGATTATGTAAGGTAAAAGGAATATTTTAAATTTTATAAACTCCGTAATTATTATTCCTTTCCCATTCATTTCTAACAGGTGTCAAGCAGTTACTTTTTTTTATTTAATACAAATGGAAAGTTAAAAATCTGACAGAGGGGAAGAAACGTGATTTTTTTCGATGAACTTAGGAATTCTGAATATCATGTCATGAAGATGGTGACTGCACATAAAGTTATGAAGCTGCATTCTTGGATATCTGGAAGCTGTTAAAAGGTTTTTCTATTTGCTATTTTCTTCATAAACACTTTGGAAACAAAGAATTCCTGAAGAATTAGAAAATAAATTTGTGTAATTAAGAGATCAAGAAAAGAGATTTTTATATTTTTTTAATTTATCCCGCATGTAGCCCTTTGGGGAAAGCACAGTTAAACAGTTTGGATCAGAAGTACCTGTTTCTCACAGGAATTTCAGAATACAGATGGCCACAGTTCTGAATTACGTAGAAGAATTTGGCCTGGCTTCTGTTTCCTTGAATTGGCAAATTCTTCCTGTTCCTTGCCCCAGCTCTTCCACAGCTGATGGATTAAGATGTTTGCACAGCAAATATAACAACCATTCAGTACAGCTGCCAGATGGGACATTAATGAAAGCCATAGATGGAGTCACAGGGAAAAAAGTTTCTCATCTTTGCCTCTGCATCTCAAACTGCAGGACTTGCAGGGAAATATGCTGAAGTTTAGCTTCTACTGAATGGTGTTCAAAGACAGTATCTGGTGTTTTTCTTAAAATGTTCATCATCATAGTATTGATTACAATTCATACTATTCAATACCGAAGTAATCCCCATTCTGATTTTTAAAAAGACTAAAGTTGCCTTTTGAAAGTGCAATTCCCTTGCCTAAAGGCCACAAATTAATAGTTTAACACACAATAACAAAATGGACTTGGCAGTTAAAGAATGAATTGACATATAGAAATCTACCTTCCTCAGTAAATAAAGTGCATCCTGTGATTCTGTGCCATTTTTTGCCAGCATGTCAATGTCATCTTTGGATATAACAGGTTCTTTCAGCTGCTCTATCCAGGACCACATCAAGCTACAGAGGATAAAAGGATCTCTCTCGGTGCAGATTTTATCCCAAGCTCCATCTCGAGAATTCAGTTCTTTCTTAAAAAAAAAACAAAACAAAAACCCCATGAAAATGCATCATCTATTTACTTTTGCCAACATTCTCTTTGATTGTAGCAGTACTTGGCTGTTTACTTTCCAACAGAAAAGAAGACTTAAGAGTTACCAAAATAAAAATTCTATTTTTTTCCAAAGCATCAACATTAATCAGCAGTAACACAAGTGATTCTTTAGAACAGTGCAGCTTAGAACCTCCCAATTATCTACTAGAATACATAAACCAGCTTTGGATTCCAATTTCAAAGCAACCATTGCTCAGGGGATCTGGTTTTGAGGATAAACAGTTCAGTTTCTACTAAATTCCTTTACCTTAACACACAGATTAGTTCTGAGAAAGCAGTGATTAAAAAAAACACAGCTCTACCTTAAACTCTGCAGTACTTTTATGCTACTAGCGGCCAAGTTACAACCACAGATAATTACATCAGTTTTCATTAGTCAGTAAAATGAATGAATACAACCAGAAACAATGTTCTAATCTCCTGCTAAAGACCAACATTTGTAGGTGCATTGTGCTCTCTTTTGAAAGAATTGGCCCATAACTGACAAATACAATCACTTACTGAACCAGAGTATAAACTGGTGTCCCAAGGTTCCACTTCAAAGCCTGTGGTGGCACTTTTGCCATTCTAGGAATTAGCCCAGGTGAAATACACAGAGGCCTTAATATTAAATCAAGTTAAAAGTTACCTGCCACATTTCCACCTTCTGCTTCACTTCATCCTCACCCAGAAATTCATTTATATCTGCAAGTGCTTTTGCTGCCAAAACTCTTCGGGCTTCCAGGCTTAGTTCTGACTGCAGAACAATGTGTGGAATCGCCTCTGACACATCTTTGCTACCTTGGCTTTCGTATCCAATGGAAAAGTTCACTTTAGAAGAGGAAGAAGAATCGGAGTCCTCGGAGACGTAGACTCTTCTGCTATACATATTCATCTTGTGGTCTTTTCTGTGACCAACCTCATTGGTAAAATTATGCCTCAGCTTTCCGGGCTCCCTGGCATTGTGGATAGATGCTAGACCTGAAGAAAAGGTTCTGCTGCGTTGGACTTCTTTGGTAGAGTTCCTTCTGTGATAAAGTGAGGATCCGTCTTTCCGTCCATCCAAATTAAATTTACCTTGACTCCAGAACATACATGTATTACGCACTAATGCTTCTTTGTTTAAATCCAACTGGGGCTTCTGGTCGCCTGTGGCAGAACTTTCCTCGCCACTGTTCTGCTTGAGGCTGCTGCACAGTAATATCTGAGCAGGTACCGTCCACGCTGTTTCTCCTTGTTCTAGAAGAAACTCAGTTCTCCTTAAATCTGAATCACTGTAGCTTAGACGCCTTTTCAGATGAGTAAGAGGCTGAAGACATTCGACGTTCCTTCTTTTCCAAAGAGGATCGCATTCGTGTCCCAGGGAGAAAAGAGAATCCTGGGTCTCAAAAGCGGAGGAGTGGGTGTGGGAGGAGTCGGAGGTATCGCTGTCCTGCCTGGCCAGTTCCTTGTCCAGCTGGGTGGACACCAGCTGAGAAACAGTCTTTTCAATTTCAGCTGAGAGATCTGGTATATCTAACAGTTCCGCCTCGATCACTTGCCTGTTTTCAGCCAAGTCGAGCAACAGTTTGCAAACCAGGTGAATGAGCTTTGGCACGTGTTTGAGGTGCCTGCTCTCGTATCCATGGAGCAGATGCCTCTGGCGGGTCAGGTACTGGGACAGCGTCACTGTGTGAGCCTTGGGCTCGCAGCACGCAAATACATTTCTCAGAGGAACCAAGAACTGCGTGAACTCTCTGATGCATAACAACTGCCCTCTGGTCTGAATAGAATTAGGCCGTTTCGCTCTGACAAAAAGAATGGCTTGGTCAGCACTCATTCTTGTCGCAAAAACTAAGTAGCAAGCTATTAGAACACCTGGAAAATATAAAGATAAGCGTTAGTTGAAGAACTATAAGATAAAATGTAATATAGCTAAAGATGCAGGCTTTTTACCCTCTATTACATGCTGCTGTTACCCAAGTACAGCTGCATTTGTTGGACTACAGGACAGCAAATCCTTTCTCACTACGCTTGCAGTGGGAGCTGGTTTCTCACCACAGCATCTCTAGGAGTTCCACCACGTGTGAACACAGCAGCCATGGTGGCTTCTACAGGAAGGCAAAAGGGTCTTGAAAGGAGTAAATAAAATTTTAGCTGCTCCCCTAAATCTACCCAATCTAACAAGAAGTGGCAGATTTGTAAACATGTAATAAATACAGGACAATCAAAGTGTACTAGGGGAATTATTCCCATCAAAAAGCAGCTTTCCCATTGGAATGCAACAGGGGATTATCATACAAATTCAAAAAATTTCAAACCTTACAGGTGTCTGGTTTTAATATACTAAAACTGATCTCCTCTATTCAGGAGATTTTCACAAATATTCAGATCATTTTCACAAAATTGTTTAGCATTTTTAACCATTCATATAGGAGTACATCTTGCAACACGTCCTGGGTTGGCCAAAACCACCACACAACGATACAGAACCTAAACCAATTATTAATAATTTGCTACCAGAGACTGTTTTGCATTTTTAGCAAACCAAAATGTAGCAGAGCACGTACCCGTCCGACCGAGCCCTGCGTGACAATGAACAGCCACCCTCCCTTCCTGCAAGGCGAAGGCCATCACTTTCACCATATCAAGTATAGTAGTGAGAGACGCCACTCCATAATCCTTCCATCCAAAATTATAAAAATAAACTACAATAAAAAGAGAGAGAATTATCTTCCGCCACACTGAATGTGAGATTTTCAGTACTATACGCAGAGGAGAGATGACTAATAATAAACAACAGTGTAAAATTGAATAATGGATCTTAGAATGTGACTATGTATTGTTTGGGAGATTATTTTCCCATTTCAGTGTACACTTGCTATTGAAATTTGATAAATACCTGAAGGTAGCAAAGATTTGTCAAACTAAAGTTCAGCTAGAATGTAAAAGGTGCAACAAACCCGAGTGATTCATACAGAAATTACTGAGCTATATATAGATAGAGGGTAATTTTTTCCCTTTAGGAAGAAAAGCACTTTTTCAGTCAAAAGCTGTTTCTTACAGAGAGGCACGTTTTCTGATCTCACCATAATATGAAAATACAAAGGTACTGTCAATACAAATGTCCTCAAATGAAATAACATTTTATAGTCTAGATATGAAAACATGAATTGTAGCAGAATTTGAAACACCATTAGTGTTTTATGTATTTGTGAACTCAGAAGAAAAAGAAAGATTTAACTAGCTGTTGTCCTTTCTTTATTCTAAACACCTGAACATACACCCTCCAGCTTTCTCTACATATATATGATTTGCTACTCACTAAATTATATTTGCCAAGTTTCATGTTTACATCCCACTTTGTGCATCGTTTCTTACATGGCTGCTTTTAACACACAGGAATTCAAGTAAAAATATCTTTAAGTGCCAAAATCAATAATTAATGAGGAAGAGCAGCAGGAGTGATCTTACTTCCAGCCTCCATGAAAGCTTCAGGAAGGTAGGTGAAGCCGCTTTCTTGTTCCAGTGGATTCCCACAGCTCGCGTGCTCCCCAGGACGCTGAAGGTTAATTACGGTTTTTATGCCACATCTTAAGAAAGGAATAGATGAGTCAAAGCATTATATGCAGCTAAAATCTCATTATCCCTTATTTTCTGAAACGTGTTTATTCTTAGCGGAGGATAAATCTTTACCTGTATATTGTTAAAAATGAAAGGATCTTTATCAACAATCCACAGTTGTCTTTGTTGAAAGACAAAATGGATCAGGAATTACACTGGCAATATGCAAAATACATAATTACTAAATTTGTTACCTTTCAAACTGTTCAATAATGTTGTACTTTTCAATTAATTCTGTTGAGGGTCGAGCCATAGCCAGTATGTTATCTGTTATCCTGAGAAATTAGAAAAGTAGATAATAACGTGGTCATTAATAATGTCCTGGGTACGAATCTATCACAATAAGAATACAATAAGACACAAATACCTTGCTGATTAACTATAAATGATTTTTCAAAAAATTCTACTCTCATTAGTGTTAGTGATAAATCTTCTTAAGTTGATACAGATACGACATAGCAAAAGACCACGAGTGGAACTGTTTAAATGCTAGGCCAATGGACATGTTAAAAAATTCCTTTGAAGAAAAATCTGGTCTCAGATCTCTGTTTGGCCCTTTAAGGTGCTTCTGAATAGCATTTGTTGTTACAAAAAAAAAAAATCAGTAAGATATAAAGGTACATTTCACATGAATATTACTGCATAGGAATATGCTTTTGAGCACATACCTTACATTATTTCACCTTCAGTAGATGCTTTTACTTTTAAATCCTATGATGAACACATTTTAATTAATTTGCATTTTAAACCTTAGCAAGAACTGTCTATAACCCAGAATAGGTTATATGGGGCTTGTTTATAATTCATGACAGAGAGGTATTTATTCTTTTGGATCTGAGCCAGCCTTATTGTAAGTCAACAGAAATCTTTCATCATCTTTACTGGGCTTTGTACAATGGCCATTATGGTTTACTGTCAAGTTGTAATTCTGAATCAAGCTATCATTATGTTTTATACTTAACTTAGCGTAGCCGATTTTAAAATAACTCATTATTTTCCTTTGAATTCCCTCTTTTCATAAACACGATCGACACAGTTACATATAGCAAGACTAAATGCTGCTGATTACCAAGAAGAGTAGAGCCCTTTAATGGCTTGCTCCTGGTCGCTCCATCGAGCCGGGTTTTCATACTTGCAGGCACGTCCGCCACATGCCATGGAGCACTGCATGTGACCAGGAATGACATGGCGAAGGCGCTCCCCGACTTTGGTGTATTTTGCTGTCGGACGCCTCGAACTTCCTAGAACACAGGAAAAAAAAAAAAAAAGATTTAGTACAGAAGCACAGAAATTCATCTCCACCTTCAAAGTTATCGGTTCAACCTTAAATTGATGAAGTTGCAAAAAGCAATATATTTAAAGCTCATTTTTCAAAACAGACTTAAAAGATTCTGGGGGGAAACCACTGCTTGCATTACTGCAGAAGTTGCATTCTCTCACAGTAAGTTTGGTTTTTCCAATCAAGTTTGAGGTGTACAATATCCTTTGCAACAGAAAAAAATGTCACAGTCCTCTTACACCTAAAAGTGAAAATACTTAGCCATATACTTCGTGTATGTGCGAATGTGTGCTTCTGTTTTATCTGTTCTTTATAACTGAGCTGGTAGAATGAAAAGCATATATTAATCCTCAAATAAGGAATCAGTTAAAAAAATACATAAAAAAAAGGAAAAAAAAATTTAAACCCAGTATTTTATGCCTATATATAAAACACAGTTAACAGAACGAAAGTATATTCATTTAATACCAAGAAAATACCCGGAACTGCCGACAGCCTTAATGAAAAGTACTTTACTTTTTTTTTCCGGGAAAGTTGCATCCAGCTCCTCAGGGCTCAGAGACGATACCGCCACCATAACCCGGTGAGTCGATGAGGAGAGCAGCTCTACAACTGAGCTCCGGCGCCTCTGGATCACGCGAAGAAGGGGATCGGAGGAAGAATGCCTCCGACCCTGGAAAAAATTGCTAAAAATACTCACTGCCGACCGCCTTCGGGGTGAGCCCTGCATGACTGGGCAGCCCTGGCTACCGCCTAGGAAAGGCTGCTGGGGACGCACTGCCGGGGAATTCAAGTTGCTCAGCGCTGAAGTTGGGGAGAGCTGAGCATCCTTCGTTTGCTCCGGCAGCTCGTCAGCGCGGGCTGAGCTGTCTCCATGGCAACTGACAATGAAAGCGCTGCTGCCAGCTTGGGACCGCTCCATTCTATAGGAACCGAGCCTGTTTGGGACACGCTGTACTGCTGCTTGATGAAAATAGTTGCATCTCAAGTAGATGATTTTGAAAACGGGCCGGGAACAACGAAACCATTTTCCATAAACAATGTGAGTATTTAGCTTGTTGTCAATAACAGGCAGTCAGAACTCGCTAAGATACAAAACACGGGATTCAAAAGAACAATCAAAACGTGGCTGGAGGCTCTGCTTCCCGAGAAATCTTTAAGTACATTATACACCCCCACCTCTTGGTTTAACATTCCACAACCACCTCTCCTCCTCCACTCAGTTGCTCCAAAATGCATCATTAGCTCTGTAATGATTGGGATTAGTGTGTTCCTACTGAAATGCTTCAGTACATGATGAATTGTAGACTGTTCGCTCTGGACCATTCATATCTTCTAACAAAACACAATTTGTTATTCAAAACAAAAGGCTTATTTTTTTTCAGGGCACAGCCTTTTTATTAAGCAAAGCTGTTAGCCCTACAGACTGAGATAAAGCAGATTACGGGGAGGAGGAGATGTATCAGTTGAGTGCTTTAGGCTTCTGAAGGTAGACATTAGGTGGCAAATTGCCTCCCACTTGACTTCCAGTGTGCTGAGGAGGAGAATGAGCTGGCCAGAAAGACTGCAACGCTCTCAGAAGCACAAAATTCTCACACAACCATGCCGAGAACATACACGAACAGCCGAGAACAGCAATGCTAAGAAAACTTTGTCACCCCACCGTCTCTGCGTTAGACTGCACCTTAAAGACTGGGGACATCAAGAAAACCCACCATAACTTTGTTCAATGAGCATATTTATCCCAGTGCATTTTCCTAAAGATATATATATACTATCTTCAGCCTGTGTTTCATTTTGTACTACAAAACCAGTAACTCTTACAGAGGAATTTATATAACAGAAAGCTCTCTTCTGATAAAAATTAATTAGGCAAAAATCTCCTGTTTCTTCTAGGTACTGAACAAGAACTGAGTGACTGAATTTTGAATACTGCAGCTCCCAAGGAGACGTGGTAAGGTTTGCCGTAGATACCAGGCCTGAAACATCAGCGGTGATGTCGTAGGAGAGAAGGAAAATGTTAAAGCTGCCTCTTCTGGCTGTTGTCTCAAAGCTCTGGCTACTCTAATTCAACAATAAAGCTGACAGCAAGAGGTGAGGAAACATTTAAATATGCTTCTATTTTGGGGATTGGGTGGAGGAGAAAGGAGATGGAAAAGGCTATTTCAAGTGCTACCTATAGCCAAGAAACATGAAAAATATTTTCTAATTAATTCCATTGCTTTCTTATATTTAATTCTTTTTCTCCTTTTCTTCCCAGAAACTTGTCTTCAGTATGTATCAAATGATAGTGCAGCCAGAAACAAGCAAAATAAAATGCTGCACATCATTTCCCTACTGTATCTAGCAGGATTTGCAAGTACTCACCCAAAACAGTAAGAATTATATCCTATAAGAATTTAAAAGCTTTACTAGAAAGGGGAGTTTTATTGAAGGCGTGTTTGTATTTTCAGAGCTAGGCAGCTTCTGAGCACAAAAATCACATTGTTTCTTCAATTAAGAGATCTCACACTATGAAAGTCAGAGAAAAGCTCAACATATTAACACACCATGGTGATGATAAAGTAACGCAGTTCGGTTTTGTTAGAGACATTTTATGTTTATAACTGGGGATAGTTATTTCTGGGGTTTCAATTTTCTATGGAATTTTTTTTTCCAGATTTCTTTAAGCACATTTTATGAATGGCATATCAGAGAAGAATTATTACCTGAACTCATATTTGCAAGATACAGGCTGCTCTCTAGCAACGAAGAGTAGGGTAGTTCATTTTGCAGCAGAACTCCTGCAGCCATCGCAGTACCTGTTGAAACAGCAATATGGTCACTGAAAATCTACAACAGAAGCTCAAAAATGCAAAATAAAGCTGATTCCCTGATTACAGAGTTGTCCAAGGCTTAAGATTTGGGCAGATAACGAAGATGGAGACTCCCTTTTTACAAGGAGTCACACGGGCAAGACAAGGGGTGATGGGTACAAGTTTCTCCAGGTGAGATTCCCATTGAGGGAAAGGAAAATTTTTCACAATAAGAAGAATCAGCCACTGGAATAATCTACCCAGGGAGGCAGTGGATTCCCCATCATTGGACACCTTTAAGATTCAGCTGGAGGGGTGCTGGGCCACCTTGTCTAGACGGGGCTTTTGCCAATAAAGGTGGGACCAGATGATCCTTGAGGTCCCCTCAAACCCAGGATTCTGTGATTCTGCAACACGGACTGTACCTTTTTTTTGGTGTGCATCATCTTCAAATTCAACAGCTTCACTGACTGTCCTAGCAATTAGAAGTTTAGTCGATTGTGCGTTTCAGGCTCTAGAGTTTGGCTGATTACGTACTTTACAACTGTGTGTTTTACATGGATGGGAATAGCTCAACTAAAAGCATGTAATGTAAAGCCATCTTGATTTTCTCAAATTCTTAAAAGTAAACCTAAAACCTTGAACTCAAATTTTGCAAGAGACAGTTTCAGCAAAGCTAGTAACATAATGGCAGCACAATTTCTAGATCACACCATGTGTAATTTTAGTTGCTACTTGCCAAGCAGGCTGTCCCCAAGATACATGCCTTCTCTGCTCTCTTCCCTCCCCTCCTCATTTTCAGTCTGTTGACAAGTTTGAAGTCAAATATATAACCATTCTCCTCTAACAAAACAACCAAAACCAAGTCTATCTGAGCAGAAAATGGTTTTTTCCTCACAGTTTAGTATAATTTCTAATACAAGGTATGCTCTGAAGATGTACCTGACAAAAACAAAGCTGAAGGGAAGCTGTAAATGAGAACATATTAATCAGTCACTGTGATACTTAATTAAGCCATTTACATGGATCTTGAGTGGAAATTCTTATCCAGTATAAGATTGCCATTCTCTTTCTCTTATCTCTATCGGAAAATAGTTGTAAGTATAACAAAAAAGCATTTTTTATACCACACTAAGTATGCCTCTGCTGTATGTATAACTATAGAAACTTTACTAAATACGCAAACCTTAGGTCCCAAATTCTGCAAAACCACTATCAGGATTCAGCAGCATAAAAAATGCTTTAAAAAACTGATTTGCTACAAAAAAAAAAATAGCATTGTGGGGATTAGGTGGTGTACAGTCCTGTGCTGAGCTGAAGTGCAGTGTTAATTTCTTGCTCTTAATTGTCTACTTTTTATCTATAACTCTGCATAATTGTTTTTAAAGTAAATATTTAAAAGATTCAAATAGAATTCAATTCGTTCAGGTATTATATTATCTATCATATACTTGAATAAAGTATTCTTCCAATAATGCCAGTGGACTGTATTCCACAAAGCTACCCCGTGCAGCTCTGTCCTTTTCAAGCTGTGTAAAAGTGAGACTCGAGGACACATCACATTAATAACCTTTTAATGCTGCTCCATCAGTCACCTCAGAGAGATGAGAATTACATCCATTTGTGAAAGCCCAAAGGCCTTTTGAAACTCCACTGATGCTCAAAAATGCATTTCTAATGTAAATATATTAAAAGGAAGATGAATTAAGATGAATCTTAATAATTAAAAGAGTACCTGGAGCATTTTCTGCTCAGCTACTTGACCACCTGACTCTGCACTTTTAAAAGTCATGTACGTCAGCATGACTACTTAGTTTTCTTATTTCCATGTACTCAACAGTTAGAAAAAATGAGATTAAGTATTTTTACCATCTAAAAATATTTTCCTAAAAATCAGAACTCAGGCTAAGAAGGCCTCCTAACTAAAAAGGGAAGAGACAGAGATTAATGCGGAGGATGATATACCTACAGCATTACACAATACTAGCAAGATTGTTCTAAACGGCCAAAGTAAAGAATGTTTTTATTTGCTGTGTAACAAACTAGACCTCCCTCCATTTTATTTCAGAAAATACACCAAATCTGCATTTCCTGTTCTGTATAACCAGGCAGTTCCAACTGACTTCAATATTTTGTCTTTGTGCCTTTCAGTTTGCTACATTTACTTCCTGACAGGCGTTTTAGATTGCACAGAGTGATCAATGTGAGCAATTCCCTTATATTTATTTCTGAAAAAAAAAAAAAAGTTAAGTAAGATTGTGACAAATCGCTTTACGGAGTTACATTGCGCTCCCTCAAACAGATGTAAAGTGTTGCAATTTGGGACTATTTCAGTGTTACTAGAGAGGGGTTCTACATTCCTGCACAGATAAAAAGAGTGTTAAAATTGTGCTTGGCTAAAAGAAACAACTCTTCTATGGACCAGATATTCTTAGTTTTTAAAAGGTGCTCTTCAGCATTTTTTTCACCACATGAACACTCAATAGATGCTGGGGGAGAACCCAAGCCTGCCGCGTTATTCCAGGTCATGGTCCTCATTAGCTGGATGAGGGATGGAGTCACGTGCCATGTGGCCACCACGATACCCCCTTAATGAGATCCTCTTTGTTATCTCTGGCCTGCACTTCTATTGCCATGACAGCAAAGAAGCTGCTCTTTTAATCCTGCTTCCCAGTTCAGGAAGTGGAACGGTATCTCAGGTGATGGTGCATCTCTTTATGGTTTATCACAGGAAGCAGTGTCATTAAGTGTGCATAAACCTCACAGCTAATCAAACCAAAACATCGTAAAAACAAGGTCTGTGGTGTTCACTGACTGAAGTAAACAGCTTTACCACATTCCCAAGAAAACAAGGGTCTCTTGAGATCATGGTACACCATCAGACATCAAGTACCAAGGGGGACATTTCAGGAGGTCCCCTCCAGGTGTGGATTTTATACTTGATTATGCCTGGCTTTTTTTTTTTTTTTCATAAGATAGGGGCTTTCTTCCCACTTTTGAGCAGACCAGTTCCTAACAGAAAGGATATAACCTTTTTTTGTGTTCTGTTGGTTGCACCATTGATTCACTTGTATTTGTCAAATCCTACCCACTGCGTCAGACACAGAGAGGTGGCTTTCTCACAAACAGTACAGGCACCTGCACTGTCACAAGGACATCACTCCCGGTTCACCTGCTTTCTTTTAAGAAGGGAAGAGCCTCTTCTCCGCATCCATTTCCTCCAGAATAAAAGCAATTCTCTTTGTAAGTGACAGGTTGATAGAGAATAAAAGCACTTCTCTTTGTAAAACTACAGGTCGCTTCACAATGAGAGAAAGGAGCAACATCTAATGCCAAAAAGTATAGAGCCAAAAAGTGATAAGACAAGATGATGCTGGTCTCACTCTACCTTAGCAATTAAGATGGTTATTTAATAGATGCAATTACTATCTTTTACTTCAGGTTTTAAAACAGAGGGAAGAGCTTGCGTGCCAGACTGGAAGGATCCCAGCTGGGGCAGTTCAGCTCCCAGCTCGAAGAGTAACCCCCTTGTGAAGCTCCCACACACATTTCTGGGGAACCATCTACCAGTTGTGAGGTCCCAGCTCTCCAGATCCCTGTGGATTCGGTAAATGAGAGAACAACAGCAGACCACACACTTCAAAAGATTAGTTTTACATTTTATCACAAAAAAATCTTGGATAAGCTTTCAATTGTGTAAGAAAAGCTATTTTAAACCTCAGATATACTCATACAATAGGCAAATGCTGATGCTTATGATCACAGAAAATTTTGATGTAATTTTTATTATTTTCTTGTCTTCTAAAGTAAATTTGTTCCCCCCCAGTTGCAGTCAAGTAACGACCCAGTAGCCAAATTTTTAAAGGAAGGCAGTAGACTACAGAAGCAGACAGGGACTATGTTAGCTTAGCACCTAAGCGCCCAGGTAACACTTCTAGAATTCACTCCGTGGCCTGATTCTAGGGGTACTTATCTCCCTGAGAAGCTTTCAGCCCCACAGAAGTCAGCAGGGTATTTGGCTAAATATAAGATAATACATAGAATAAAGTTTCATTGCCAAAATGCAAAGTTTTGTAAACTGCATTAATTCCGATGTTTTAGACAGGTAACTAAAGATTATCTTAGATAATTAAGACTAAGCAAATACATGATAGTGTAAGGAGAACTGTTTATATTTAAAGTAAAAGCTACTGAATTATAACTTAGTCTCTAAATTCAGGATCTAAATCTGATGGTTTAAGATTGGCAGATCACGAGAGGTTTTAAAAGAAAAACCTAAATTTGCTGAGACACACTTAGTCACTTCTACAGGAAGCACTGGTAAATGAAATCGTGTTTTAAATTACAACAGACTATCTAATTTTAACGTTGCCAGGAATAACACGTTCATTTCTAAACTTTTGTAAAATTTCTAGAGAACTGTTTTTTGCTAAGATTACTATGAATAATTAAACAAAATGCAAAGGTTGTTGTTCTAACATATGTATCAGTAAGAAGCTCGCTGAGTAGATATTTCACAAATACTTCAGCTACAGTTCAGGCAGTTTTAGCATTGAGCACACGTATTTCAGCAGGCACACACCTCAATTCCCTAGCCTTATTTGAAATTTAAAGTGTTTACTACCTAGAAGCAAACACCAAAAAATAGGGAAAAGAAAAAAAAATACCTAGATAGAAGACAGAGAGAAGACAAGGTAACAATTTAAACCAATTTTGGTATAACTTAGTTATATGCAATTTACAGAGCAGAACAACACTACAGCTGTTGTAAAACTCTCCCTGGGACCACAACCAGAACTAATTTGTTATTTCTATATGTGCTTTTCCCCTTTGGGGAAAAAAATATTCCCCATCTGTTTTAGTACAAGATGAATGTCACTTCATCATGAAGTTTGATATTTACAAAGGATTGTAAGTGCTTTCACATACTAAAGAGACAAAAGAATATAATTCATTAGAAGGTAATGTAGGTGTTGGTTCGGTGATTCAGTATTTGCTATTCATAGATTTTTTTGACATAAATAGCAAGAAACAGCAAGCTGAACTGAGGAGCAGCTCTACCGATCGACTCGATTCATGTTATTTGAGTCACATCAGCTTTTTGTGGAAGTGTTAACCCAATAGTAACAGAAGTTATTTTAAATTACCTTGAACAGGCTGGGAGCCAGTAATTACTACTGAGAATTATAAAGGAGATGGTGTAAAAAATGAATATATTAAGTCTTCTACAAACAAAACTGGTGACTCAGACACTCAATCATGAATATCAAGTTTACTAAGAGACTATCAGGCTCCTAAGACTGACTACATAGAGAAGAATTAAATACTGTCAGTAATACATTTTAACAGCTTTCAGAAGTGGAAAAGTTCAAAAAAGAATCTGCAAGTTAGAGGAATTATTCTAAAATCTTATCTAGTCAAAGCCATAGCAAATTTACATGAGTTTTAATAAGAGTTTCAATAATTTCAATTTAATACATTACCTGTTACCCTGCAAAAAGAATAAGTGATTGTTGATCCCTTCATTGTTGCAGTATCAACCACAAGAAGTACGTTGTAGGGAATTCACATTTTACAGTAGAGAAGTTGAATGATGCTGCCACGGTATTTCCTGTAGTTAATTGGATTCTTGCTGGTAATCTGGGAGGAGCCAGTAACTATCTTTTCTTAACTTAAGACTGTATGAGGAGTGCCTTACGGACTATGCAGATAATCGTCCCGTAAACTGCTTTCTGTGTGTGCCCAGATTTTAAAGGGATTGAGGCAAACAGGCCACGCCAACCTGATATTTTAATAACTGAATCTTCCATCTCTTCTTTTCCTGTTCACCTCATTTTCCTACTATCAACCACAAATAAAAATATATGTGTTTGTGTCTACATGCATCAGCTACATACATAGCTACAGGGATAACTTTGTGAAGGCACATTAATCACAGTTAAACTAATCCATTCATTTCAAAATGCCATGAAAAGAAAATCAGAGATAAATGTTTCATTGGTATCTGTGGTTAGACCCTGAACAAGACATTTTTTTCTCACCCAATAAAGCACAGAATACCAGCAAACTATTTCCATTGAGCATAAATTAACTGCAGTAAAAGTAATATCTCAAAACCATAACAAAAAAAAAGTTCATCTGAATGTCAAGGATGTAATCTATCAAAAACCAAAGCAAAGACTTTGTTGACTTAGCTAAACACTAGATAAATAATAAAACAAACTAAATAAAATAGGATGCAATATCTTATTCTATCTTACTAAATCATTTTCAACCACTAAATATTAGCTGAATAAAAGGCTTTCATCTATTTCCATCACTTTCCCTGCATGTCTTATTAAAAAATCCCTAGCATTAATTAAGCACTACTCACTGCTCATCATTAAAAATGCCTCCCAATTATTTAGAAACAAAATAGTTGTGCAAGCTTCTATGGATATGTGTTTTAACAAGCAAATTAAACAAGCAAGGAGAGCAAGCTGCAGGAGACAACCTTATTAATTCCAAAAACATCATCTCAGCTAAGCACTTGCTGTAATTTTGGCCAATAGAGAGATGGAGCGTAAAACAGGACTAAATTGTTTTGTTAATTTTCAGAAATAATTTTGTAGTCAGGTTTTTGCTGTATGCTGCTAATAAAAATCGGAAGAAAGAAAAAGAAGAAGAAGAATCCAACTACTTTTCCTGAGATCAGAGAGAAATTCACAAAGTAATCCTTAAAATTACACATCTAGTTTCTTACTAATATTGTAGGGACAAAAAAAAAAATCACATGCATGAACTGCATCCACTCATTTTAGTAAGCAGGAAACATCATTTTTATACACATGTATGGACATTTGTGCAAAAAAACCCCCCACCTTAAATAAAAATAGGGCTTCAAAGGATTTCTACACAATTTTGGAAAATACCTTAGGTATTTAGGTACCTCAGGTACTTAAAATCCTGAACACATTCTGGAGCCTAAATCCCAAATCCTTGGTTGCACATCTTTCTTTAGGATGTTGGTAGAAGTTTTGGTTCCAAAAGTGCCCGCAGATGGAACTGGAGGGCCCAAAACCTCCCCAAATTGGTACCTGTGGGTCCCTGTGTGACAAGAACTTGGGAAGAGCCCTCCTGCCTCCAGCAGCCCTGCCCCACGCCAGGCTGCAAGCACACAGAATTACACCTTCACTTAGGTTGTCTGTGAGGGTGGACCCCAAACAGTAACTAAAGTCACTGCTTCGGAGGCCCAGCAGAACATTAATTCCTGGGAATTAATTCTGTCGGAACCTGTATTAGCATCATGGAAAATGCAGGGCGGAAAGTACTGGAGGTCAGCCGGTCCAACATCCTGCTCAGGGCAGGGCTGGCTCCCAGCTCAGATCAAGCACCAGCATGTTTCCCCTCTGAAGGTCTCCCTGACAGCAGTGTCCCTGCTTGGTTTCATCACGCATCGGTCAGACTCATTATAGAAGTGGCTCTAGGAATTAGAAGCTAAGAATTGTAAGGAAAGGGACACATCTATTTTTCAACTGTCAGTACACAAAGAATGTGTTAAAACAAATGGAGCATCTGGTAAAATGTTTTGTAGGAGGAAATGGAGGAAGTTAGCATTTTTTTTAGTTGACTAAAGAACAATTAGAGCAGCTTCAGATAATTAAAAAATATTAATTAAATTAAATTCTTAATATAAGCATACTCTTCTGGGGAAAAGTTCTAAATGCTCGCATTTGAGAAGCTGTCACTGATATACTTAGCGTTTATTTTCATATGGATAATATACTATTTACCTATTTGATTCCAGAGGGCAGTAATTATTGGATGGCTTGGGTTCTCAGTGCCATTTGCTGTATCAATTAGCAGGTGTTAGAGCTTTGCGGAGTTGCCCCTTCTATCTGTTCCTACATTTGTACTCTTCGGTAGTAATGGCAGTTTATTCAGCTGAAGAACTAATTTTTTCTAGTGATCTGCAAAGTTTAGCTAGTTCCAGGAATCGGTGCCAAACACGTTTGTTCAAACAGGCTCTGTCGTATTTTTCTCAAGACAAGGCTTTGTGCTAACTGAGGATGACTTTTTGGGGGAGTTAACCATTACATTGAAATAATTTGCCATTTCCAAGGAAAGAATGTACAGAGTAGGTGGGATGGTAGTGACTAAACTAATAATCTTCATCTCTCTCTAGCCTTGGCATTTTCCTGTTTAAACAAAATGAAGAATTCCAAGTCCTCTGGAAAATTCCATTGAACTATAACCACCAGTTAAAGATACTAACAAGCTTTTTAGGTAAGTAGAACGAGATCACTAGGCTTCTAGCAGCATATTCCTCCTGCATTGCATGGGCTGCCTCGCGGCCGCTTTACAACAGACTGAGCAAATCCACCTGTCCTGCGACCTCATGTGCTAATTGATCAGATTAGGCAGATAGAAAAGTCTCTAAACTGTCTCATAAGGAGCTGGATGCAATTAAAATGTCTGACCATTGCTCAGACTGCACTGTTTTCATTGGTACATAGACAGAATCAAAACACCGAATTATTCTAAAACTTAAGGTTTACTAAAACTTAATTTACTTTAAGGCTATTTTTAATTTAGTATAACCCATGTATTTAGATTCCAAACTGGCTTTGGAGGTTTTCAACAGCAGCTTTTACTTTTTGCTCTTTTCACGGTTTGGATGACAAAAATCACTTTATCTTGCTTTATTTTCAGCTTGCATTGAAATACTGCAGGGGATGCTTAGTTTTGTGCAACTTTAAAACTGTATGAAATGTTATTAAAGACTTTTTGTAAGTTTTACTTTCAAATTTTTTTTTTTAATATATATTTCTGTCCCTTAAGCATAATGCAGTACCATTGCAAATCAATCATAAAAGCAGAGTCAAAGCCTGTCTTTGATAGACCTGGACTACACCGGCAGTGTTACAGTCGTGAGATAAATATACATATTTAGCTGCTTACTGAGATCCCTGAGCAGCAGCCCACCTGTGATCCCCGTCCTCCTTCATCAGCTGTACTTTTCCCGTTTGGTCCACTGTTACCTGAAATTGCCAATAAATGATAAAATGGAAATGTAGTGAAATGTTAGGTAAAGGCAGCAATAGTAATATAAAGATTTCCATGAAAAAGACAGTTCTGAAACTGAAGAATTGTATCAAGTATTAGTTGCAGGTCATTCAATGGACTTGCACTGCAAAAGGTGACTACATAGAACCTCTTTTTAGCCACGGGCTTTAAAATGGAATTAAAATCACAACTTAAACTAGGTACAGCTATAAAAAGGGAAGGAGAGCTATAGCAACCCCATCTAGCTCTGCTTTGTGAGATTTTCTCAATATATGACACAGCGGTACCCACCCAGTGACGGTCTACTTGGGGTTGGTAGCTCTGTCTTTGAAACAGCTGGGGCACGTCAGACTGTTGGAAAACAGAGAAGGAAGAAATCCTTCCCTAAATTTTAGAACTTCTGAAGAGCTGCCATATATTAAGCCAATTTGTGATGACCTTTGCAAAAGCAGTGTTTAATGTACACATAATCTCTAAGAAACATTGGACTTGCCGTGGGTATGCAGAACAGTTGAGTTTATGCATGATAAAACTTAACTGTTCAAAAATGGCAGACAAGGTAAAGAAAACAAGGAAACGTTAAGAAAAATAATTAGCACTAAGGTGGCCAGTCCTTTCAGGTATTTTATTACGTGCTTTTTGCTAAGGAACAAAATGGTCAAGCCCTGTAACACAGGGAACTGTTTGAGCTGAAGAACCAAAGAGGTCAAAGGAATTTAATATAAGTGGCCAGAGATCAAGAGTTGCAGGTGTCTGTATCTCCCTCCCTCATGTCCCTTAAATTCAGGAAAAACTCGAGTTGAGAGAAAATTGAGGAAACGGGTACGTTTTTATGTGTTTTTACCATTTTCAACAATAACAAGCTACCCAAGATCAGGAGTAAAAAATGTTTACAGATTTCTATATTTTCTTGAAAAAACAACCACAAAATACAAGGTTAGATGTAATTTGGTTTTTGCTGGGACATTTGCTCAAGCAAATCCAGAGTCTGAACCTTGTTTCACAAAGAAACCGAAAATCTATGCCTAGGAAACGTGTTGGCGAGAGGAGTAGGGAGTCACTGCAGATGGCAGAGGGTCTCTGCAGCTCGGAGCTGCCCGGGATTCCCACAGTTTCCTCAGGTGAAAGGACCTTCAACGAACTGCTTGAGACTGGGCAGGTGGTCTTTAACTGTACACGGCACAGAAAAGGTCTGAGTTAATTTTGAAATGTACTTATTTTAAGGATTGTCCTGTACAGTTGAGCTGAGCACTTTGAGGGTGGCACTCAGCAACAGCTCTGGGTAGGCAGTAGCTGAGCAGGCCCTGCAGCGAGGCAGAAAAATACCCAAACAGGGACTCTTCTGAGTCACCCAGTGAAATAAATGAGAAACTCACCTTGCCTGGTTGAACTGAGCCTCTTTAAACAAGTACGTATTTAATTCTGAATTATATATTAGCAGGAAGAAAAATTAAAAGTAAGTCAGCAAACTGTATTCTGCATTCAGGAAAGTGGGAATGTATTGCCAGAAACTGGGAATCGATTTGCTGGCTGCTACTAGAAGATACAAGCAATCTTGTACTTTATCCAAAAACTCACAATCCATTTATTTTTTTTTATAGTAACACATTCCTTCTCAGCAACTAACTTAATATGTCAGATTTCACTATTTCTACTCATGATTTTCATTTGTAATTTTAGTACTATAACAAAAAATACTCATAATGGTATCATTTGATTTAGAATTAATATTTACTCAAACACATGGAAGAAACCCTATTCAGATCGGTTTATGCTGCCACCCAAGCAATCACATAATGAGAGAGGATTACATTGCTAATTATATCTCAGAGGTTATATTCTTACAGTATCTGGCCCTGAAGACTTACTTATTTCATCTTCCTTGTCTTACACATGTGTTAAATAAACTACTGATGAAAAAACAAGAAACAGAAAAATGCCTTCAAGCAATACGTAATTGCAAATACTTATTTTGCACATATTCTTTTGGGATTAATTACTCCATAGACATGGGGCTCAGTTTTACTAATTGAGGTGCAGGCCTCCTGAAAACATGGCTTGCTCTTTCTAAGAGCTGAAAAGCAAGGGAGCTGCTCAAAGAGAAAACACTTGAGTCTAGATCACTAATATAGCAGATAATTTTTTTCTTAGTTTGTTAATCTACTGAGGAGTATAATTACCAGTCTTCTGGCAAAAGCAGTAATGGCTACATCTAAAAATCACCACCCTGTGTTTGAAGAATATGCCCTATGCGTGACTGCCTTTTCAGCTCCAAAGGGGACTGGCTGAGCTGTCTTTTTCGGGGGTGACTGAGTGAGTGGTGATGAGAGGGAGGGTGTAACTGCTAAAAAACATGGGAACACTGCTGTGAAGTCTCTTCCAAGTCTCTTCCATCGCAAGTACCACCTGCAGAGGCCGCACTCCCCTGCCCTCATCCACAGTCCCCTCAGTCCCTGACAGAGGTACCCCTTGGGGGAGGTTAAATCCTGCAGAATGCTGAAGGGCTGGATTACCTTACCGTCCTACCCCCGGGGGTCACAGGCCGGAGCTCCCACCCCCACGAGGGGCTGCACGGGCTGTCTGTGGGCCACAGGGTACCACCGAGCAGCGAACCGAGCTACTAGAGAGCTTAGGAAGTGTATTTTAAGGCTTTTCTGTCGGTGCTGAGCACACTGCGGTTGCTTACCTCAGCCGGGGGGGGGGGTAAGCCTGCGGCCGAGAGAGCGCCCGAGCAGCCGGGCTCCCCCAGGACCCTCGGGGCAGGGAAATGGCCGCCGCCCCGCCGGGCGTGCCGCGCTGCCATGGCGACGGGGGCGGGCCCCGGGGGACGGCGGGCAGCGGGGGCGACCCTGGCGGGCCGGGGGAGAAGCGGGGGGGGAAAGCGGAGCGGTGCTCCTCGCCGGCGGCCACCGCCGCTGCGGGCAGGGGGGGTGGGGGGAGGGCGCCGGACCCTCCTGGCTCCTAGCGCCTCAGGCCGCCGCTCGGCCGCCCGACATGGGGCAGGGCGCATGCGCCGCTGTGAGGGAGCGGGCGGAGGGGAGGGCCATGGTGGCGGCAGGCTGAAGGGAAGGCGGGAGCGGGCTGAGGGGCGGCTCGGCTGGGGGTTCTCCGGT
>NW_015090928.1:29974-47242 GCF_001431845.1 Calidris pugnax
TGCCCTCTCCGCGCTCTCCCGCGAGCGGGGGGGGGGGGGGGTAAGCCTGCGGCCGAGAGAGCGCCCGAGCAGCCGGGCTCCCCCAGGACCCTCGGGGCAGGGAAATGGCCGCCGCCCCGCCGGGCGTGCCGCGCTGCCATGGCGACGGGGGCGGGCCCCGGGGGACGGCGGGCAGCGGGGGCGACCCTGGCGGGCCGGGGGAGAAGCGGGGGGGGAAAGCGGAGCGGTGCTCCTCGCCGGCGGCCACCGCCGCTGCGGGCAGGGGGGGTGCGGGGAGGGCGCCGGACCCACCTGGCTCCTAGCGCCTCAGGCCGCCGCTCCGCCGCCCGACATGGGGCAGGGCGCATGCGCCGCTGTGAGGGAGCGGGCGGAGGGGAGGGCCATGGTGGCGGCAGGCTGAAGGGAAGGCGGGAGCGGGCTGAGGGGCGGCTCGGCTGGGGTTTCTCCGGTTGCCCTTGCCCGAGCAGCCGCCTCCTCATGGCGGCCTCAGAGGCGCTGCGGGGGGGCACAAAGCCGGGCGGGGCGAGCACAGGCCTCCTCCGGCCTGAGGGAGGAGAAATGCCGGAGGGAGAACTTGCCGCCCCCCGAAAGCCGCACTGTGGCGCCCATGGTGTCGGAGATGTCTCCTTGTTCGTTTTCTCACGGACCGGGGGTGAGCAAAGGGCCGGTGTCCCCCTCGGCCACCACCCCCCCCGGCGGCCCGGCCCGGCAGCCAGGCCTCGGGCTGCCTGTAGCAGCCACACACCCAGAAGTACATGAAACACGAGTGAATAAATTCACTGACACGGTTCAATCCTTTCAGCATTGCTGTGAGTCATTGATTCTTCATAGTGGTTAAAGTTTGGGGACTTAAATTTTCGAAAGTTTGTTTCCATTCGGGTAAATGGTGCCTGTAGCTGATGGGAGGGGGTACCCACCTTTACAGCCCAAAAGGCCTCTAATTGCCCCTCTGGTTGTGTTACATTTTACTCATTAAAGGTTCAAGTGTGGGTGAAGAGATGCCAAACAGACGCAGGTTGGGGTTTTGAGAGGCTTAGTTAAAGTTTTATTTAGCGTTTTTAGCAGACATAAGAGGTAGTTGGGTCTTGGACACAGAGTAGAATAGCTTTGTAATGGTTTATTTTAGTACTGTAGTTGAGTACACAGTTCCTGATTAAAGGAGCAATAGGAGCTGTAAACCTGTGTGGTGCTAGGCTGAAACATCTGTCTGCTGGGTAACAAGGATATTTTTGGAGAGAGTGTCCTTGTAACGCACTTGCGAAGTTAAGTTGTGGTTTTCAAAATACTGGCAGATTTTTGACAGTATTAGGTGGCTGTCTCCTTAGCCACATTAGTATGTTAGCTTGTAGAATTAGTGCCTCTAGTACATCATGTAAATTACATAAACACCAGTAGTGTTTATATATTTTTAACTTACATTTTTTAAAGATAGAAACCAATTTGGGAACTTAGTGGAAATACCGAAGAGATCTCTGTTGCTCCTTTTCTTTCTCTTAAGCTAAAGGAGCTGTCAGCATAGGAGAGACGGGGCTTGGTTCTTAAAATCTGTCAGTCCTGTTTGTACTGACGTGTCTTAAACATGTCCATTAGCAATGCTGCATTTCCTACAATAACACTAATTTCTAAACAAGTGAAAAAATGGCTGTGTAACTCCTACCTCTGTCTCCCTCCGAAAGACTCGCTTCCTGTGTTTACCTGTCAGAAACTATTGCTAAAGTTTACAAGTTTAATTTTTTAATTGACTATGGGACACACATTTAGTGTTCAGTCCTGCTGAGTGGGATTTGTGCCTTTGCCATCAGTTCTGGCTCTCGTGTTCAGGGCTTTGCTGGCTCAGGGCAGAATGCTGAGGGTGATATCTGTTCCCAAAATTTGTTTTTATCATTACATAATTACATGAATAAATGGACTTCCTCCACACTTCAGGAAGAATTTATAAAGTTCATAAAATTCACAGAGGAAAGCATAAAGTTTTCTTTATTTTGGTGTAAAGATACAACCACAGAGGAATACCTCGCTTTTTCAAAATAAATGCTGGCATTGCTCCTTTCTGTCTGAAATAAGGGAAAAAATGGTGCTGCAGGAATGCTCAGAAATGTATTTTGAAAGATACGGGGTTTTTTGGTTCAGAGAATGAACCACAACCAGCAGAAAACTCTCTGAGGTTGAACATGAGATACAGGTGCCCAGACAGAGCCGGGAAAAGCTTATTTTTGCTTAGAGCAACTCAACAGAATATAAGGGGCGAAATGGAGAAAATGAAACTTTTTTCTTTTTCAGGAGGAAATGTGAATTCAAGTTTGGTGATAATCCCAGGGTCGTAATGAGATTCTCTAGTACTGTAGGGCCGAGTTCAAACCTGGTGCAAATGGAATAACTCTGGTGAAGCTGAACCTGCCTACCCCACATCTGAGTTGTGCTGTCTAGACTTTACAGATCTTACCTGACTGGAACTTATTTTAGATCAGCACATGCCGCCTTGTGGCAAATTAACATGGTGCAGCTCTTCTTTTTCCAACTCTGAAACCACTTTTTTTCTGTATTAGGATTCTGCCCTCTTTTATACCCTCCAGACGGGTTGGTTCCACCTCTGAAGTTCCTGCGCTGCATCTCTGTACTTCCTGTGTAGCTGGAACCCCAGCGCAGTAGTATTTCACACCTGGATATTAGGCCAACATAAAGAGTGCTTTTCAGCAAGGTGTTCTCAGCGCTTTTCGACTCCCTGCGAGTAGCTGGCTGAAGAAATACGGGGACAACCCATAAAGTAAGGTATTATAAAGAATATGGAATGTTTACCTTTAACCTTTCACCTTCATTTCTCCATCCAAAAATTGTCCGTGGTGTGTACCTCTCTTGCACAACCACTGGTTTTAAATGCTTTACTCCTCTTTTTATTTTCTGACATCCCCCTTGCTCACTGGGGATTTCTTTTCCAGTGTAAACACAGCCTTTACAAAGATGATTTCGGTTTTTGCTCCGAGCCTTTCATTTGCATTGTTAGTGCAGGCACATCACGCTTTGTACAGTGTCTGTCCAGTTGGCCACAAGCATCAGCGCGATGGGAACAAAAGACTAGGAGGGTTAATTAGCAGATGTAACAGAACAATGCCAATGGCAAGAGAAAAGAGCTGGAGAGACTGCTTCTGGGGTGAGAAGATTCTTCGGTGGAATGTGGTATATGCACATGCACTGGAGCTAGAGGATCTTTTAGATACTGTCCGAGTATTTTGGTGGAACTCATTCACCTTTTTAACTTTCCACCTTCTATTTTCTCTGCCATGGTAGCCAGTCTTCTCCCTGTTCTGTGGAGATTTCTTACTCTCGCTGTTGGTTTTTTTTTTAATTGGCTTTTTTTATGGGACTTTGTACTGAGTTTCCTTCAACTTGTCATTTAATTTTTTATGTGCTTTCCATTTGTTAGCTTCAAGACCTTAAAACTGTTCTTTGGCCTTTATAGTTGTGGTAGCCTGGTGAGTCGAGTGAAAAGTTGTTCAAAATAAGTTTGTTGTGACAAAAACAGGTAGATGTTTCTGTACTTACCTTACACACGCTTTTCATTAAAGGAATTTTTTTGATAATAGCTATACAGAAGCTGAGAGCTAATAATCACCCCCCATTTACAACAGCACAGGTAAAGGGAGAGGTCTGAGTGTCTTGGGCTTCCAGTGGCTATACTTTAAAATAATTATTAAGAAATGTGATAGCCAAAGTCTACAGCTTTGACTATGGTGAATTCTGTCCCAGATCAGGGTAGGGAACACAGGGACACTGAGACCTTCTTCTTCTCCCTCGTGCGGTGTGTGTTCTCCTTCCAGAAAGATGTTAAAGAAATAACTTTGCAGTAGGTGAAGGTGTAACCTGCTGCATTGATTTCAGTAATCTGCTTTCGTCATTCATCGATGTGTGACCCTTTAACATTCTAAAACAAATGCTTACATATTTTTCATTTTATAAAGCCTGTAATGGCTGAAGTTATGTGCAGCTCTAGAGCTGCAAATTAATATGACCCACAATGGAGGAAAATAAATGTTAATGGGATAAGTTTGAAGGGAACTAATTTAAACCATACGCTCTTACCAGTCTGCCTCGAGCATTAGTGAGAAATATCTTCAGTGGGATGTAGTTCATTCTGGTTGTAATTCTAGTGGTAATTTTTTTGATAGTTAAAGCTTATCAGTCTACAGCTTTTTCTATTCACATCATAAGTCTTCAACTGAAGGGGATTTTCAGTGTTTCTGACCTACAGGTAGTAACTGCCAGATCCCCCGTGGTGTTCAGTGAAAATTCAGAATCATAGCTGTACAAAATTTGATCAGTTTCTTAAACTCAACAGCTGCCAAAGGCCACTGTATGCATTGAAGCAGCTGATTTGCTGCCAGTATTATCTGTGTCTCAGATTAGAAACAATTATTAAATCAATAATACTTTTCTTTCCATCAAATATGAACATGTTGGCAGAATGGAACTGCTGCTTCCTGAAGGAGATGCTGGAAGAGGAGGGATGGAAGTGGTGAGCTGGGGCTTAGGGTGGGGGTTTTTCGGTTAGGAAAGAAAACTTTTTAACATCTGGAATGGCAGAGTCGGACAATGAGTCAGTGTGAATCAACAGTGAATCAGTTGAAAATAAGATTTCTGTAGGAAGGAGGCAAAAATTGTAGATCAGGAAGACCAAGCTGCAGAAAAGTCATGTGGTTTCTGACCATGAAGACACTGAACAAAACCTAGAGAGACCTCTGGATGCATCAGACTTTGGAAGGAGAATTGCAAGAATTCACAGGAATTTGTTGATATGCCTGTGGCTGGGTGGCCAGAGGGAAGAGGCAGCTCTCAGTACATATGGAATTATTATTGCTAGAGCTGTATCACAGATTATCTAAGAAACAGTGTCCCTCCAGCTACAGCTGCCTGGTGATTTGCATGATGTGTTTAGTTAGGATTTTCATTAAGTCCCATCCAAGTCCAAGACTGAATGTTTGTAGAGGGGGTAGTGAGCTGGGGGCTTCATCCCTCTTATATTGTTCACCATGCAGCAACAGGAGTAAAATAGATGTTCTAGCTCGGTGCCATCAGTGCTGTCATCCTATCTTAAAGCTGTGCTGGTTTCCAGATGGCTGTTCTACAAAGAACAGCCAAACGTACATACCATAATTCTGCCTTTCTCGGCATAGTACTCATGGAGGGATTTTGTGGTCTTTGTGTCACTACAAAAGACCCCAAAACCTTTCAGTAAGGGGTCAGTTTGCTTCAGGCTCACAGTATCTGCAGGGTGCTGTGGGAGTCTTTATGGACCATCAGAGAACAAAGACTCAGAGCATACGTTGTCGGAGAACCTTATTAACAGAGCATTGTGTCATGCGTGAATGCAGGACATTCAGGAAGGTTTATTTGAAATACATCTTCACCGTTTGAGGGGAGAATAAATGCATTTATCAGAAATGGGTATATGTTGCAAAAGCAGGCTATTCAGATTTTAAAACAAAATTTGTTTGGGCTGTGGTCTTGTCTACCACCATTTGTGCCAGTAAAAATAGATTTGGGAGCTGTCTGTCCGGAGTTTAAATTGATGTGTGCATTCATGCCAGACCCGCATAGACACTTGTTTCTTTGGGGACATAAGCAAAACGACATGATGGACCTGCTTGGTCACAACTGTTCTGCAAGCGGCTTTTCTGATTCCATGGAGCTGAGTTAATTTGTTTTTAATAAAAAATAGGGTGCTTTAAAATTGTAACTGAACTCAAGGAAACTGCATTTGATTTAGGGATATTATGGAAACAATAAAAAGAGGTTTAAAAAAAATCAGCAGTTTTCTGGAGATTATTTGCTCAGCTCTACTATTAATATTGTTTTGTTTGCCAGACTATGATCAAAAACATTTGGCAGGCAAGACTTGGTCAGGAAAGTGAGCCAGTAAAGTTGAGCTGTCATCTAAGTACATACAGAAAAACTGTTCTCTTGGCATGGAAAACAGACTGTTTACAGAAATAATAAACATGCGCTCTGAAATTATGTTCCTCCTCTCTAAAATCATGGAAGGTCGCAAGACTTTGACCCTACAGAAGGAGCATAACACTTTATGAGACTTCTGTCAAAGCACATGATAAAAAATAAATAGACTGTAATGAAGAGGTGTCAGTCTGATGGCTCAGCTGTGCCTTCCTCGCGGATCCCGTCTCCTGGCGTTGGGATGTACGGCCACGCAAAGGGAGCCCATCTGGAGGGGACGGCAAATCAATCCCTTTTCTTGATGGGTTGATGGGTTGATGTAATTAACTTTTGTTTCATCTCCTGAGTAAAGCTTGTTAAACAATGAAATGCGTCAAACTAAAATAGAATTTATTGAAAAGTGTAATTTGCAAAACTCCTTGTGGTGATTCAGCTGCTGGATAGAGCCACAGATGCTGAGGATCCGTGAGGAATAAGAGACTGTTCTGGCCAAGACTTGTTTTTTTCCAAAGCCCTGACAATAGATGAGCTGTAAGCATGGGAGAAGGTAGTGGCTGCTACCTCAGCAGCTGCCTGCAGCTGGAGGGGGAGAGTGTTCACCACCATTTCCAACACACCCCCAGGGTGGTTCTCACCTTCTGTTGGCTCCTCAGAATTTCCAGGTTGGCCCTTTATTTGGGTCCCTCCTTCCTCCCCCCGTGAAGCTGTTTGTTTAAACGCTGCTGTGTAAACCCCAGGCACGGGAGTGAGAAACATCACTCCTCCTTGCAACCCCCGGTCAAACAACACAGCTTTCCAGTGTCATTTGAATGTCTTCTGCGGGGACCCTCTGCCCACTGTCCCCTGGCACACTGTCGCAAAGCGGTGGCTGACGGCGAGGTTCTGGTTATACTGGCCATAAACTGAAATAGTTGTGGGTGTTTCCCTGCGAAATCTTATCTGGGGCAGTCTCGCAGCAGGTAGTATTTATGTTCCACCTGATGGTGGGAACCACGAGACCTTTTAATGTGATAAATGCTACTTTCCAGCTGCCTGCAAGTAAAAGTCTGTTTTTAAACCTAATTGTAGCATAGCATCTCTGACAAGGGCCTTCTCATCACTAAAGGCTTTCACCACTAAGGGGGAGAGAGAGCCGAAAAGACAGGATTTGAGTTGTAGGAGAACTTTTTGTTTGAGTTACAGGTTGCACATGAGAATCTCCATTGAGTACATAGATGTGGTGGTTTAACCCCGGCTAGCAGCTAGGAGCATGTAGCATCTTACTCACCCTCCTTCTTCCCCCAAAGGGTAGGGAGAAGAGGGAGAAATGGAGGGAAAAGGGGAAAAAAAAACAAACCTTGTGGGTTGAGATAAAGACAGTTTAATAGAACAATAATGGAAAAGGAAAGTAACAATAATAATAATATAATATACAAGACACAAGTCACTCTCGCCACCTGGTGAATGGGTTGCCCAGCCTGACCTGAGCAGAGATTGCGGATTCTACCCTCTAGGCCAACCCACATTTATATATTAAGCATGATATCTATGGTATGGAATATTCCACTGGCCATTCCCTTGTTCTGTCTATGCTCCTTCCCAGCTCCTATGGGAAAAAAAGTCCTTGACTAATATAAACATCACTCAGCAACAAGTAAAACAGTATGTGTTGTTGATATTCCTTTCACACCACATTTGAAAATGCAGCGACCATAGAAAGAAAATTAACCCTGTCTCAGCTGAAACCAGGACAAATAGGGAACCAAGGAAAACCAGCATTAGTAGGTTAATCTTTGTTAATAGATCCCTTCTTCCCTCCCCTAATTACTCACACAGCTATTTCCTTCTATTCTGCAGAGCGTGGATGGAGTTCAGCACAGGCTGTGAATCTGGGAGAGGAACGGGAGGCCTGCCCGAGCTCCATGCTGTCACGAGTTTATTGGTGTCTAATTGAGCTGGGCAATCAAAACAACGGTCAAGAAGCTGCAACTCCATTTTGGGGGCTGGTTATCAATGCTGCTGGGCTACCTGTGGATTTTGTGGACCGACATTCCTCAGTGTCCTACAACCATCCATTAGCCCTTCTTCTGGCCTCCCTGTAGTTCAGAGGAAGCAGAGGTGTTTCCCCCTGCCTTCCTCAGCTGCCGAGGTGTTCCTCACAGCACAAAGCCAGCCAGATGATCCCTGTGTTGGAACTCCACCAGCGTAGCTTATACATGGGCAAAACATAAAAGATACTTAAATTTATAAAGCTTGAGCTTTCCAGCTTGCTGAGGGTGAGTGTGCAAGTATTTGGCTCTGGGTCCGCCTCCCCTGTGCCCCACAAAACAGTTTAATCCACAAAAAAAAAAAAAAAAAGAGAGAAAAAAAATCTTTATTTGCTGATAGTTTAGATTCTGTTTAGTTATAACTCACAACCCCAAAACATAAGAATTAGGTTTAATAGTTCATAAATTATACAACACACAACAGATACTGTTGTAATCTGCACTGCACATAATCTATATGAAGTATTAACACCAATGTCTAAACAAAATACAAGGTCACTATGGGCAATCTTAAACCTCAGCTGGATGCTTTTTCTGAACTATTTTGGCTATGGACGTGATTTTTCACCTCTCTACCCTCATATGGTATTAATTCAATTGTTTTATGTGTTATACATGCGTAAGAACGAGAAGGGATTTCCTTAAACAACAAACATCGAGGATAAAAAGGTTGGTGTTTATAAAAATGTCAAACTCAAAGGCTCTTCCATAACTTGTTAGAGGATTGCTCTCATTTAAGACTCAAAAGCCAGCCATTCAAGGAGTCCTCCAGAGAGAAAAGCTAATCCTGAGTTTCCACCCATGAGTTACTGGTCTGATCCCTCAGCAGAGCACCAGCAGCAGCCGTGCTGGAGGAAGGCTAGAGAAATTTGGACGTTGTTTAAAAGATGCGAAACGGGCTGCGAGATGCCGTGCAAGCCTCATGAAGTTCAACCACACCAAGTGCAGGGTCCTGCACCTGAGACATGGCAATCCCTGGCACAAATACAGGTTGGACAGAGAATGGCTGGAGAGCAGCCCTGAGGAGAAGGACTTGGGGGTGTTGGTGGATGAGAAGCCCCACATGAGCCGGCTGGGCACACTGCTAGCCCAGAAAGTCAACCGCATCCTGGGCTGCATCAAAAGAAATGTGGCCAACAGGTTGCGGGAGGTGATTCTATCCCTCTATTCTGCTCTTGTGAGACCCCCCTTGGAGCACTGTGTCCAGCTTTGGAGTCCTTAGCACAGGAAGGACATGGACCTGTTGGAACGGGTCCAGTGGAAGGCCAAGAAAATGATGAGAGGGCTGGATCACGTCTCCTGTGAAAACAGGCTGAGAGAGTTGGGGTTGTTGAGCTGGGAGGAGGCTCCAGGGAGACCTTATAGCAGCCTTCCAGTACCTAAAAGAGGCTCATAGACTGGTTTGGGTTGGAAGGGAACTTAAAGCCCATCCAGTGCCACCCCCTGCCCTGGGCAGGGACACCTCCCACCAGACCAGGTTGCTCCAAGCCCCCTCCAACCTGGCCTTGAACCCCTCCAGCGATGGAGCAGCCACAGCTTCTCTGGGCAACCTGGGCCAGGCTCTCACCACTCTCAGAGTGAAAAATTTCTTCCTGATACCTAATCTAAATCTGCCCTCTTTCAGTTTGAAAATCTTTCAAGCCGTACAAAACCTACCCAAAACCAATTATTTGTATTATTTACTGTCATTGCTAAAATTGCAGCTTTTGTGTGCTCATGTTGCCATTCATTGGAATATGTTAAGTAGAGCTTTCCCGTTTTGAATCAAAATATTGTGATATTAATGACTTAAAAAAAAAAAAAAAGGCTTTTTCCAGAACTTTATGCCAGCTGTAGAAAGGGATTAAAAAAGGTCAATTCGGACCTACCGCTGCCCTGCTGCGTGGCTTTGGGGCCCAACTGTTGCCTGCTGGCTTTAAATTTGCTCTTTGGTGTATCTCCCCCGGTTACATGGCTCATATTTAGTTTAGGACAAGAGGAAATGGCATCAGGTTGCGCCAGGGGAGGTTTAGGATGGATATTGGGAAAAATTTCTTCACCAAAAGGGTGATCAAACAGTGGGACAGGATGCCCAGGGCAGTGGTGGAGTTGCCATCCCTGGAGGTATTTAAAGCTGGGTACATGCGGTGCTGAGGGATGTGGTTTAGTGGCAACTTGGCAGTGCTGGGTTAATGGTTGGACTTGATGATCTTAAATGTCTCTTCCAACCATTATGATTCTATGATTCTTCAATTGGTAATTAAAGGCTAAGCTATTCCCTCTTGCCATTTTCCTCTGTACTGCTAGTCTTTCTATTCAACAGGGGGTTTTTGCTTTTGTTTTTTGGACGTTTTCGTTGCAATCCGAGTTGCTCTCAACGATATTTAACACTAAAACAATAAACCGGTGCCCAAACGCCTCCCGCTCCCTCTCCGACTCCCGGCTCCGCGGCTGCCGGGGCGGGAGCGGGGGACTCCCCTGACCGCCCTGCCCGGACCAGTGCCCGTTGCACTGCGAGGGCGGTGGGATGTCCCCCGAGGTGGTGGCGGCGGGTTGTCGCCGGCGACGGTGGGATGTCCCCGGGGTCGGTGGCGGCGGGATGTCGCCGGGGGCGGTGGCGGCGGGATGTCGCCGGGGGCGGTGGGATGTCCCTGGGGGCGGTGGGATGTCGCCGGGGGCGCTGGGATGTCGCCGCGGGCAGTGGGATGTCCCTGGGGGCGGTGGGATGTCCCTGGGGGCGGTGGCGGTGGGGTGTCCCCGGGGGCGGCGGGATGTCGCTGCGGACAGTGGGATGTCCCCGGGGGCGGTGGCGGCGGTCCCCGCAGCGGGCGGTGGCGGTGGGGGGGCCGGCAGGGGGCAGCCGCGGGCCGGGCACCGCCGCTCCCGCCCGTCTCTCCGCTCGGAGGAGCCCTTGGGGGGGTTTCGGGGCGTCTGGGCTGCCCCGAGGGGTGGGGTGGCTGCTCTAGAGCAGGAGAGGCGAAAGAAAAGCGGTGAGGAAGCGGGGCTGAGCTGGGGGAGAAGGGTGCGGAGGCGTGTGAAACCACTCCGGCTGCGGTTCATGGCAATAACTTTCGGTGGGTTCTTGGAATTTTGTATTAGAGTCCCCAAAAACGGCGAGTGTCACAATATATATCTATGGCAAGGAAAACTGTTTAAACTTCTTCAGCGGTCACGGCTGTATGTGGGTTTGAAATTTAGTTCCGGACACGGTAAATAGGAATTTGCCGTACCAGCTGTAAGAATCGCCGTGCAGGCAGCGTGAAAATCAGTTCTTGCTTCACCTGAAGTGGAGAGCAAGTCTCCTGCTGGTGGCTTCAGTGAGGGCGAGGTTTTTCCCACATAGACAGAATTCAAAATACCTGCTGCGGCATCGGGGGCCTTAAGTCCTTCGGAGAATCCCCCTTGTACAAGGAGAAAAACAGACCTAAAGCCAGGTCCAAGTTTTGCCTGAGAAAGGCCTGTTGGGGTCAGAAACCATTACACTTCCTTTAACGTTATAAGAACGTTGGTGTTTCTTAAGGCTAATCTTATAAATCCCTATAACTCTAGTTTATCATCTCTTAGAAAGGAAATCTTCTCTTGCAACATTCTAGGTTCATTATAACTTTCAGGGTGGCAGTGAAGCCTGTATATGGGCCCAGGGTGTAGTAATTAGAATAATTAATTTCCTCATGCGACTGGTTCCCTTTGCATGAATGATGAAGGAGTTAATCTCTTAAAATCTCACACCTTCCAGGGGAATTTTCTGTATACAGATTGACCTCTGTTAACATCACTTCTTTTAAAGCATTTCATTAAAATATGACCTTGCTAATTCCCTATTTCATTCTAAATTAGACTGCTCTGCGAACTGTAGTAAGAAAAAACACACTTATTCCAACCAAAGTGGGATATAGGAGGAGGAAGTTGATAACTGTAGGAAAATTTACCCTTTCGTCCTTCCATCCCAACCTAAGTCAATCTATGGGATGGACTTTCTGTAGATATAAGTATCGCAATGTAGTGGGTTTTTTAGTCCCCAAAGACCAACATGAGGCAGGGAGGGTGGATGCAGGATTTCAGCTGGAGTGGGCAGAGCTGGGGGGATGAGCACGTAATCCCCACCTGAAGTTAACAGAGAAAATTAAGCTTGATTTTACTTGCAATCTTCTGTCACAGCTTGGTGTCAGAGCAGGAGGAGCCTGAGGAGTTACACAGAGGATCTTCACGCAGGTTGGCTTAGAGCATCAGGGGGGGAAATTTGGCCAGGACACTTGTCCTTGGACAGATTTTGGCCAGGAAACTCATAGTCTGGGAAGTTATGGAGCTGCCTGAGATAGGAAGTGGCATAAAACCACTCCCTGAGCCCGTGTACCTGCGAAGGGGTGCTGCTGGCTTCCTGCCGTCTCTCATGAAAAGCAGGTTCCCTTAAACCCAGATCCCGCTCCCGTTGAACTGGGGACACAACTGCCACCAACACCAGCTGGTTCAGAGCCAAGTTTTGCTTCCAGTTTGGTTAAATTTAGCACATCGTCATGATGCACCCGGGTTTCGTCACAAGCCTGGGCTCCCCACTCAGATGAAGACGAGGAGAACGAGCCCCTGCGTCCCTCCTGCGTGTGGCCTGAGCACAAATTAAAGGTTTTTAATCTTGTCTACTGATTTATAAGCAAGATTCCTACAAAAAGTTACATTTTTAAGGATCCGTTGAATCTCAGACAACCTATAGAGATTAAAACAGGAAAAGACTCTTAGGAATGTAAAACAGCATAAGGAAATCCTAATCTGTGTAGCACAATTCAGTTCTGAAAAAAAAAAAAAAATTACTCTAGCCTGAGGTGGTAAATCAGACTCAGTTTCTGAGTGTCTGATGCCTGGGAACCCATGTATCTTTAATTGCCTCCTGCTATTAACGCTCCTCGCAGCAGGTAACCCCCTCCCCATTTGCCTCGGTCCCTGGGAGCTGATGTTTCCATGATGGCAGGCTTCACCACACCAGGTCACTTGGCCTGTCAGGTGGAATATCTGCAGCAGTCTGCATGGCAAAGGGAAACTTCTAAAAATAGGAGCCATTTAGGAGATTTCAGACACCTGATTGTTCATTTTTAGAACATTTTTCTTAAGTATTTTTGGTTGGCGTGGTTTTCTTTCCGGAGAGCCCCGTCTGCAAACCATTCTCCTGTGCCAGGGCCATTAATTTCTAGGGGAATGAGAAGAGATTCTGTTCCTAATCCCTATTGCAGGGGCACTTCAGTGTTTTTGTAGCCACATTTTAAAACAAGCTACACATACAAATCAAAAGTGTGTTTAAGAAATAAACCAACAGATAGGAACCCTTCGGCACTTAATTGTTTTGTATGGTTTGGCATTTAATGAAAGCTATTTTGTGTAATTGGTGCTCTAACTTAGGGGGTTTAAACTAGCTGTCGTGGAGCTTGTGAGAGACTGGGAAGTCAGCTTTAATATGATTTTAATATGTATAAAACATGGTGTTATTTTTTAAATAAAATGTTTCAACTAGCCATTATTGTGTTAAATGACTTAACCATCTCCCTGCTGATCTATGAACCCAAACCATCCAGATCTGATGTAGCACTCAAGAACTAGGAACCAGAATTGGCTGGAGGAGAACCGTAAAACCGAAGAATGAAGGGATTTTATTCTATTTCTTCACTTCACTTTTAAAAACTGAAGGCCCCAGCTCTGCACAGATGTAGTCATTAACTTAATTTTATGAACTATAAACAGTCAGTTGACTGTGCACACAGTGACTAACCTAAGCACACATTGAGGTGTTTACAGCGCAGGGGCTAACGTGATATCATTAAGGGCATCCTTAATTTTGCAACAGATGCAGGAGTTGCTTGATTTTAAACTAATGCGAGAGGGACAAGGAGAGTTTGCTGCTTTCAGCCTGAAACTCGTTTAGCGTCTAGAAATGGATGGTGCTGCCACAGGTGCTGGTTCAGATTGAGTGTCACTATTTACTGAATCTGTGTTTAAATTGCCCTTTTATGTCTCTCCTCACTGTTACTTGCAAACCACGTTTGTTCCCTGCAGTTTCACAGGCACATCCATAACTCTGGTTGTACCCGTGACGGCGCAAGATCAGTTTTGATGAAAAACCCTGGACTGGGGGGGATTTATGCCGACCACAATCCCCACCACTGGCTGGAGCCCCAGGCCTGTGCACACCATCTCACCATCGCTTTTTGATAGCAGCTGTGGGTGGAGAAAGGTGGTTATTTATGCTATCAACAAGGGAAAGCCTAATTGCACTCATGTGTTAGCTGGGACACGGCTTTGAGGGGCTGCAGGCACCGCGTTTCTGGCAGTGCCAGTGGAGGAGCCTCTGAAGATACAGAGCTCTTCATAACGAGGAATTGGTTCACAGAGGAGAGGCTGTCAGGAGAAATCCTGCGAAATCTAGAAATACAGGAGAAACCTAATCACATCGCACCCCTTGCCTGTCAACTAGGGAAAAAAAAAAAAAACTAATAAATAAAGACAATTTTTAAATCCTATATATAAAAAAAAAAAAAAAGAGAGAGGGGCTTTTGCAGTGAGTGTCTTAACTCTCTCTGTGCTCTTTGGTGTTCTGCAAAATAAAAGGATGCCAGGGAAAGGTGCTGCAGTCGCATGGGTGGGTAAGTGGTCGCCCATGACAGAGGAGGTGTGTGACCCTCGGGTGCGTGTTGTCCCCAGTGTGGGCAGTGGGGAGGGAGATTGCACGTGTGGGGAGCTTCTGGTCTTGTGGGCTGTTCGATCGGCTATAAATTAAATATTGAGACGATAGCAGTTGTAGAGGATGGTTTCCTCATGGTTGTAAAGCTCTGGAAGACACGGGGGGACACCTAGTTCGTGAGAGCTGTTGGTGATGCCCCTCATATGACAGGGAAATAAAGGGGCTGCAGCCCTCACTCAAACCTAATTGCATCCTCTAAACGTGGCTTTCAGGGATAATTAAGTAGTCAAACTGTCTGATGAGGCCAGGTGGATGCCGAAAATCATTTTTAGAGGGATACGTGTTTAAATGCTGATGAAGCTTTAGTCAGCCATTAAACATAACGTATTACTCAGGACTGAGCTATTCCCTCAGCCCTAATGCTCCTTCCCAATTAGCCCGTGATGTCACGTTTTCCACTCTCTCCGTACCACTTTGTGGATTTCCTGAATATTAAGTGTCATGAGAAGTGAGCGAGTCGGAGATTGCTGGGGCTAATTCCCCCGCTCGGACACCCTGCAGCCGCGGGAAGGCCAGAGGCTGCGGGGATGGGCTTCCCGCAACGGCGTGAGGGTCACCCCCTCTTTCCCGGGGCCGGGGTGGGGGGGTTGGGGAGGCGTCGAGCCCGGTACCCCCGGGGAAAAATCTAAAAAACAAATATCAAAGTGTAATAGATTTTTTTTTTTAAAAAAAGTTGGTGTTGAAAAAGCAAAGAAGTGTTTGGGTTTAAAATGCATCGAGAGTTTTGGTAAAAAAAAACAAAAACAAAAACAAAAACAAAAAAACAACCAAAACGTTCATTAATTAATCTAATTAATCTTCAGGGCGGGGTGCGGGGTTTGCGGGAGCAAACTGAGACTGGGGTCTGCCAGCCCTTAGCAGTGCCCTGAGCCCCGCGGAGGCTCCGCGCCCTCCCGCGGGAGCTGCGCGCTCTGTAACCTCCGCAGCCCCCCGTTTAACCGCGGGGTTCGTTTGCTGCCCTTTTTATGTTAAAATATTTCCCCGTTTGCCATCTTTCCTGAAGGTTCCAGGGGGCGAAGAGTTTAAATTTGGTTATTTTTTTTCTCGTCGCGGTTGTTCGAGTCGGGAAAACGCAACGAGAACTTCACAGAGGGACCGGTAACGGGCAAAATTCGGCTAGAACTCTTCTTTCCCGTCAAAACGGTGATTAATCGGCGAAGCAAAATGATTCCTATCCCGGTGAAGAATTTTAAATCAGCGGGTGAAGTTGTTTCCTTCTTCATGGAGGAAACGTGAGGAAAAATTTGTACTAGTTGAACTGTCGTCCTTTTTCTGAGTTGCCCGGCCGAAACAGTGTCCGGTATCAAGCTATCCGATGTGTAAAAATAAGCAAAAGAAGCCATTAAAAATGCGTTTCACTTTTATATAAAAAGATTAGAAGGACCTCTGAATGAGGTAGATACGTTGTTAGTTTCTGAAACTACTTACAGACATTTATATAAATGATTTTAAAATAGGCAACTCTAGAAATAATCTGTGTTTCTTACAGTTACAGTTTTCTAACAGGCTGTCCCTGGTGCAAAAAAAACCCCAACCCACTCATTAAGCGAGGAGCATTTTTGCAGAGAAAGGTGATTCCCTTCTAGTAGCTGGGGGAAAAAAAAAAGTAGAAAATTTGGGGCCTGCGGCTTGTTCATCCAGTTCCTCCTTAAAGCCCCACGTATTTTGCAGAACTTCCACTCCGCAAATTATAACAAATTGTGTTATTTGCAAAAGAGCGGTTGTGGGAATTGCTCAGCGTTGTATCTGCCGGGCAGATGGATGCAAAATAAGAGTTCGGGTTTGGGTGCTGTGTAAGAGGACACGAAAATGTACAATTTCAGGCACTGTAAGTGCCACAATTTAAAAAAAAAAAAAAATTCATTGATGTGCTTTTAGCTGTAGGATTTGCTTTGCAACGATTTTGAATTGTGAGTGCAGCCGGATGGTGAAGTTCATCCTCCCTTTCTTACAGTGCAGCATCGAAATCTTAACAACAGGAGCATTTTCCATAAACTTTTTTTTTTTTTTTTTTTTAAAGACCTGGAAGGCTGTAGGCCTGCTCTCAGGATGAGTTTCTGATGATGATCCTCAGGCCGGCCTGGCTGAGGCTGCTCGTAGGAGCAGCCTCGGGGCAGATGTTTCACAAGGTACATCAAACCTTAAATTATCCAAGGTAATTCCGCGTGATATCAGATCTGTTCACTGAACCCAACCCGCTCGGAGACAGGGACAGCGGGGATAAATATTTGCGATCGTTCATGCGGTTTGTTTTATTTTAAAGGGAAAAAAAAAAAAAATCAAGGTGTGTGCTTTGGGGGGAGGAGTTGGTAATTTATTTTATGCCTACTATTTGTTCACGAGTGCGCTAGTCTGGGAGGTGAGGCTGTTCAAACAATGCGACGTGGATTTGTCTGCTCCCTTGAATGTGGCCCAAATTCTTCTCACTTTACTCATAATTATTCTCCTCGTTATTTATTACAATAGCTCCAAAGGCCTCTTTTGCGTCGGGCCGTTAGAAATCAGTACCTTGGCATGAAAATACCTTGCGATCTAAATAGGGAAGATGGACAAAATGATGGGCGGACAGAAAGCCGCGTAAGGGAGCTGGGG
>NW_015090928.1:47502-48066 GCF_001431845.1 Calidris pugnax
CGGGGCGGGGGGGAAGAAAAAAAAAAAGTCCTTGCGGAACCGCTTCGTACAAGTGGCAGCAAACATATGGAACAGGTTATCTGGGGAGGCAGGGGAAGTACAGAGCATAAATTAATTCAAGAAACACCTCGCTTTTGTCGAATGCGATGGTTGGGCAAGACAGTGAAAGGACGGGGCAGCAGGATTTCAATAGCGCTGACAAGAGCGCGCAGCTCGGCCTCGCGTCCGCGATTCTTCCTCAAACGCCTCCACGTACCCCTTCCCTCACGATTTAATTCAAAATACCGGCCCAGCTGTCCCGATCCTCCGAGGGTCCCAGCAGCGCGTCCCCCTCGGGGTGCCGGCTTTGCGGGTTCCCCCCGACGCCTGTTGCGGGGAGGGGACCGCGGCGCGGAGCCCGGGAAGAAGCCGGGACAGCGCGGAGGAGCCCGGGGGAGCCGGCCCGACCCCTCGGACCCCCGACGGCCGCGGGGTGCCGCCCCCCGTGGGAAGAAGTCATCCGCGGGTGACCCCCGCGGCGGTCCCGCTCCCCGCGGGGGCCGGGCGAGCCCCCCCCCGCGGCGC
>NW_015090928.1:48971-52421 GCF_001431845.1 Calidris pugnax
CCCTTCCTCTTCCCACCCTTTACTCCCCTTGGTGGTTAAAGCAGCCGGAGCTGTTATCCCGCAATGTGAAATCTCACGTGCTCTTCAAGGATGCTGACATTTATTTAATTAATTTTCCTCCCCAACTTACACAGTGGGCCTGTATTCAGAAAGCGCGCATGAATAATGCAGATTTTAAAACCGCATTATTACAAAGGATGTCAAGTTCACACACTGTCAACACTAATAAACTCCCCAAAGTGCTAAAATCCAGGACACCCGTCCGTCCGTCCGTCCCCCCCCCGGCCCCCGCGCCCCGGCGAGGATGCAGCACCCGCTGGAACTGGGGGCCGCGCACTATTTCCCGGCCGAAGCCTTCCCCGACCACCGCTCGCACCGCTACCGGAGCTTCATGATCGAGGAGATCCTCACCGACCCCCCGGACGCCAAGGGGGCCGCGCCGGCGGGGGAGCTGCTCAAATTCGGGGTGCAGGCGCTGCTCTCCGCCCGTCCCTACCACAACCACCTCGGTACGTCCTCGGGGGTGGGGAGGGGACGGGGAGGGGGGCACCGGGAGAGCCCCCGACGCCGGAGGGGTCCCGCCGCTCGGGGGAGAGCGGGGGGCGGCGAGACGAGGAGGCATTTCCCGCTGATCCATCCGAGAGCGTTTTAGAGCCTTTGGAAGAAAACCTCATGGTTTTTCCCTTAAAAATAATAATAGTAATAATAAAATAGGGCTTTGCCGGCCGTGCGCGTCCCCTCGCCGTGCCGCCGGAGGCTCCCAGCCTGGAGCCTGGCGAATATTTTGGGGCCTAAACCGAAGAAAGCGGCTTTACGGCTCCGTCGCCGCTTGCACAAAACGGCCATTGAATTTTCCCGGGGAGACCGTTGTCGTTGATGTTGGGTTTTTTTTTTTTCGTGGTTTTTTGGATGAGGTGTGAATTGGCGGAGCCCACGCAGCGGGGTGTATATCTGTATGGCTGCGAGAGGCGGCACGGTGCCCTGCGGACACGGGTTTAGCTGGAATCCCCATAGTTATATATAATATATATATTATTTCTTACATATATATAAAATATTTTAAATATATATTGATTTAAAGAGGGAACCAGCGTGCTCTATCCAGACTGATATAGTACCTAGGACAAATGCAGCGTATTAACGACTTTTTTCTTTGAAAAAAAAAAAAAAGCTAACACTTAATATATTTTAAACGCCAGTATTTAATGTAAGATTGCGAAAGCTTTCACTTCGCAAGCCATCTTAGTCTGCGGAGACGTCGCTCTTTGTCCGTGGAAACGAGCGGAATAGGACGATCCGAATTTCTTGTTTTCTATTTAAAAGAGAAAGAGGAAAGTGTCAGGCCCCACGGCAGGGGAACGGCGTAGATTAGAATATCAGGGAATCAATATTCTTTTCAAGATGGGCAGAACTATTTGAAATACTGGGGCAGACAAAAGGCTGTTTACAGGCGGGTTCAGCGGGAGCGGGATCGGGCCCCGCAGGGAAGGGTGATGTGTATTTGCTTCAACGCCACGATTTCTGCCCAGGCCGCGGCGGCGGAGCCGGCAGAGCCTCCTCCCCGAGCCCCTGTCGCCACCGGCCCCGCCGCCGGGTGTGCCGACGGGGCGGGCAGGCAGGGCCGGAGCCCCTCTCCACCGGGCGCCCGGAATTTGGGACGGACAGTGGGTTCCCCGGGAGAACCGAGCCGGGTCGGGTCGGGCAGCGGCCCCAGCACGCCGGGGAGCGGAGCGGCCGCGGCTGGGGCCGAGAGCCCGGGGGTGTCCGCAGCAGCATCCTCGGGGACGGGCTCGGAAATTCTCCCTGTCCTGTCCCCGAGCGCGTCTTCCTAGGAAAATCGTGGGGATATAAATCGTTCCCCGGTCGAAAATGTCCCGAAAACTGCTCGGGAGGGAAAGCCGGGGCCGTGCCCGGATCCCCGCCGCCCGCCGGGGCTCGGCCGGCTGCAGCGGGCCCGGCGGCTGCTGGGGATACTGGAAGGGAAGGCTTTTCGATTGATTTAAGCTATTTTCGTTCATAACCCCTCAAGTCATTCCGTAATTAGCAACTGCCGGTTGAAGGGTAAAACATGACCCTGTACCGCGGAGGCGGCGGAGCCGGGGGGACCGTCCCGGTATCCCCGCATCCCGGGAGTCCCGGGGGGGCTCCGCTCCTTTCTCATTGCCGAGAAAGGAGGAGAAGGGCCCGGGGGCTCCTGGCAGGGTCCGAGCCCCGGGGGGAAGCGAGGCACCCTGCAGCCCCGGGGGTCCCCGGGGGCCGGGCCGGGGGTTGCCCGGCGCTGACGGCCCCCTCTCTCCCGCAGCGGTGCTGAAGGCGGAGCCGGCCGCCGTGTTCAAGTTCCCGCTGGCTCCCCTGGGCTGCTCGGGGCTGGGCTCGGCGCTGCTGGCCGCCGGCTCGGGGCTACAGGGCGGCTCCGCGTCGCCCCATCTCCCGCTGGAGCTGCATCTCCGCGGCAAGCTGGACCCCGGCCCCCCGGAGCCGGGCGGCAAGGCCAAGAAGGGGCGTCGGAGCCGCACCGTCTTCACCGAGCTGCAGCTCATGGGGCTGGAGAAGCGCTTCGAGAAGCAGAAATACCTCTCCACGCCCGACAGGTAGGAGATGCGGGACCCTCCGGAGATGGGGTACGACGGGACCGGGGTGGGATGCGATGGGACCGGACGGTGGAACGGGATAGGATGGATTGGGATGGGGGCTCGTTTTTCCTGAAAAGGAAGGAAAACTGCCGGCCAAGGCGAAAGCCGCCCGGCCTCACCTCCATCTCTCCCTCTCTCTCTTCCGCAGAATAGACCTGGCCGAATCGCTGGGGCTTAGCCAGCTCCAGGTGAAAACCTGGTACCAGAACAGGCGCATGAAATGGAAAAAAATAGTAAGTGCCCGAAGCCGCCCCTTCTGCGCGCCGCACCGCGCCCGGTCCGCGCCCCGCCGGGGTACCGAGGGCTGCCCCGCGGGCTCGTCCTTCTGCAGGCCGGCCTTGGCCAAAAAAAAAAGGAAAAAAAAATACAATTAAAAAAAATAATGTATATATATGCCCCCTGTCTTTGAGGCCAGCATCGCCTGGTTCCCACCGGCCGCCCCTGATCCGAGCCCGCCCGGTTTTGCAGCTCGTTCCGCGGGTGCGGGGGGCGGTGTCGGAAGGAGCCGCACTGGGGGTCCGGGGCAGAGGGGGGGGTTCTCCCGCCGCGGGCTGATGGCAGCAGGGTTTGACTGGGGTCTTCTGCTCCCTCCCCGCCTCGCAGGTGTTGCAGGGGGGCGGCCTGGAGTCCCCCACCAAGCCCAAGGGCCGCCCCAAGAAGAACTCCATCCCCAGCAGCGAGCAGCTCTCGGAGCAGGAGCGGGCCCGGGAGGCCGAGAAGCCGCCCGAGGGCGTGGGCTCGCCGGCCGAGGTCAGCCAGGAGGAGTGAGGGTGACCGCCCGGCCCCACCGCCGCCCGCCCCGGCCGCCCCCCCGGGG
>NW_015090928.1:52688-52988 GCF_001431845.1 Calidris pugnax
CCCCGCTCCGCCGCTCCTCTCCGCGCCCGCGGAGCGCTGCGCCACGGACGCCCGTGTTGTGCGACGGCCCGGAGGGGCCAGGAGGACACTGGATCCCACCTTTCACATCTACTCGCTGTCTAAAACCCTGTGGTGCCCCTAGTTATTCGAAAACTGCATTTTATGATCAGTTTTATTAATGCGAAGATATTTACTTTATTTCAATAAAGTATTTTATGAACTATTGATCCGAGTAATGTAATGCTTTTTAAGGCGTATTAAACCTTTTTTAATTTTTCTTTTTTTTTTTTTTTTTTTTTT
>NW_015090928.1:53011-57105 GCF_001431845.1 Calidris pugnax
CACCCCCAAGTTCTCAGGCAGATCTACCGCGACCGAGCAACGCGCGGGGCTGCCCCCGCCGGTCCCGGGTGGGTTCTCCCGGGGCTGTCGCTGCCGGCTCGGGCCGGGACCGGGAGCGGCAGGACCCGCAGTTTGTGCTCGGGCGAATTTGGATGCTTTCGCCTTTCAAAGATCCATCAATACCAGTCAAATACGTTCATTAGATTCCGCTCTGCGCGTCCTAAATGGTGTTTTTTTGTTTTTTTTTTTTGTTTTGTTTTGTTTTGTCCAAGTTCTCAGGCAGATCTACCGCGACCGAGCAACGCGCGGGGCTGCCCCCGCCGGTCCCGGGTGGGTTCTCCCGGGGCTGTCGCTGCCGGCTCGGGCCGGGACCGGGGGCGGCAGGACCCGCAGTTTGTGCTCGGGCGAATTTGGATGCTTTCGCCTTTCAAAGATCCATCAATACCAGTCAAATACGTTCATTAGATTCCGCTCTGCGCGTCCTAAATGGTGTTTTTTTGTTTTTTTTTTTTGTTTTGTTTTGTTTTGTTTTTTGGTCGGCGGTTGGGGCAGAGCGCTGCGGGGGGGCCGGTGGCACAGGAGGGCGAGTGGCCCGGGCAAACCATCGCCCACCCGCCGAGCCCGGTGACTGCATCTCCCGCCGGATCGGCTGTCCGCCGCTCTCCCGGGGCTCTGTCTCAGCTGCTGCGACGAAACGCGGAACCGCGGCGCTTTGCTTTTTTCTAACTTATTTTTTTGCTTGTTTGTTTGGGTGGGGTTTTTTTTGTTTTCCCCGAGTGTCTGCTGTATTTTTTTTTTTTTTCTTTTCCTTCGAGATACCAAATTATAGAGCATCTACCGAGCCCTACAATTACCGCCGTCCTGCCGAGGACGCGGGCGGGACGGGGGGGGGGCAGCGCGGGCGCGGTGTTTGCGCGGTGGGGAGGTGACCGGCGGGGCGGCCCCGCTGCGGGGGCGCTAATTAGGCGGGCCTCCCAATTAAAAGGTGATCATTAGTGATGTCCTGCCCCGCCGCCGGCCGCAGCCCCCGGGGGTGGCGGGGCGCGGGTCGGTCTCTAACCCCGCACAGCCCCCGCCGCAGCCGGTAACGCTGATGGCACGAAGGCAAAGGAACCGCGCTGGCGGCTTTTATGGGCTTTAATTAAACATGGCCCCGAGCATCCCCGTTCCCAGCCGGTCGCCGGTGAAGCCCCCGGGCGGGCTCCCAGGTGAAGCCGCGCTGCACCCTCCACCCCCCCAGCCCCCGGTACCGACACGGGTGTTGCGAGTTTTCCTCGTTTCGCCCCACTCCGAGGGGTCCGGGCTCGCCGCAGCGGGGGAGGAGGCGAGGGGAGGCCGGCGGGGTCCCCTCCTTTGCCCCGGCTCCGGGGTTCCCGGGGGTGGCTCCCTCCATCCCCGGTGAGATCAGCCCCCGGGCCGAGCGGCGGAGCGCGGGGAGCGCAGACTGCGCGGCCGTCGCTGAACAAACAGGAAGGGAGTTCATATTCTCACGCTGAAATGACTTATAGATTTAAACAAACAATTGGTTTGAAATGTTTTGTTTAACCTGGGGATAAGGATTAGTGTTGGGGGGGGGGGGGCTCGGGGGGTGCCTGACTCTGTCACCTCTTCATTGCAGCTTCTGGCCCTTGTTTCTGTGTAGGTGACAGGCGGACGGCTTCAGCGCGCGTGAAAACAGCAGCCGCTTTTAATTAAAAGGTAGATTCACTGGCGCATTAACCTAAAATTACCAGGCTGACAAGCCGTGTCCATCACCGATGCTAAACAGAGATTTGGAAACAGCCGGGGCTCCGGTTATTACTGTCGCGCTTACGATATAATGGTAATATTTTCTTTTCACATTTGAGTAAGTGGCGGGCAAGTGATTATTTTTCGCAGACCATAAAGCGATTATTTTTCGCAGACCATAAAGGCATTAAATAAGTTATTTTATTGTATTTTTTTTTCTCCCCTAAACAGCGAGGGAGAAAAGCGAGGAGGGTTTTAGGGGGAGCGGGTTTTCTGCCGCGCCGGGGCCGAAGTTTCCCCGCACCCGAACCCCGCGGGCGCTCAAGGCAGTGCAGGCTGCGCACCCGCGCAGGGGCGGCTCTGCGGGGGGTTGTGTCTGCAGCGGCCGCGCTTCCTCGCACCATCCAGGCGGATTATTTTATTCCCCCCCCCCCCCCCCCCCTGAAAGCTCGGAGGGGCGCTCGGGGGAGCCCTCCTCCTGCGTGGGGCTGCCCGCGGGGATCGTCGCAGCCCGGGGTCCCCCTGTGGGCTCCCCAGCCCCGTTCCTGCCATCCTGCCTGGCGGGAGAGGACCCTCCGTCCCCAGCCGGGTCCCAGGGCACCGGGGTCCCCCCGCCATCCCGGGATGCGCTTTCCGTAAGGAAAGGCCGGGGGGGCGGGGGGGTGGCACACGTGGGTATGCAAACACGCCGTGAGTGGAAACACGGTACCTCCAGCAGCCCACCGTGACCCCGGCATTGCCGCAGCCGCTCGCCTAGAAGCAATTTTTTGGTAGGAACGGCGTTAATGTCGAACTTTCGCTTTGGAAGGAGCTGTTTGCGGCAGGAGGGGGGGGGGGGTGAGCTGAGGAGCCCTCCCCGCGCCGTCACTGGTGCTAATAAACCCCCAAAGTCCTCTCCGTCACATAAGAAATCTGTTAGAAGTAAGTGACAATACAAGTGTTTGGTTGTTTTGATTTTTTTTTTCTTGTAAAATACTTTTTTTTTTTTAATGTCAGTTATTTTCTCTTTTAATAAGTTTCTATATTATTTGCTGTTAAAGTTTAATCTCCCTGTGTTTAATCTCCCTGCTGGAGTGGCCGGCGTGGCATTGCACCTCAGCAGCTCAGAGCTGGGAGCGGAAGGGTCCTTCTGCTTGAAAAGCGAAGGGAAGTGCCACCAGGGATTAGTGACAGCATTTTGGTAATACCCGAGTGTGTTCACAAACAGGGCTTTGGCCTCGCCTCGAGCAGCCTCAGCCACCTTTGCTGGTCGGTGAAGCCCCCATGAGGAAATTACAACAGGCCTCACCACCACATGGGTTTGGTGCCGATGGATCATTTTTGCTAGCGCAGCATAATTGTTTAATTTTCTAATTACTTTTTGCAGCTATAATGATGCCAGTATGGATGTTGTTAGGCTGTGCTGGGTGATACCTGCATTTGCACTTCAGTCGCAGAGCTGTGGCAGCCCAGACCCTCAGAGATATGGGAGAGGAGCCCCGGGGGAAGATCTGGATGACTTTGTTCGGTGCTGTGATTTCTCCTTGGAGCCCTGTTCTGCCTGTGGGGATGGTGTCTCTCTGCAGCACCCCAAACCGTGGCTGCCAGAAAAGCTGCCCCTCGCCCTGGGGGTCATTTGCCAGTGCTATATAATTCTGGGGCCAGTAAAGTATACTTGTAGCTAATACACCTGGTGTTTATTCTCTTTTCTGTATATAAATAAGCTGCATTGGTATAGCACATTTATCCTGGCAGAAATGCATCCGCATCAGGGAACTTTACCTTTTTAATTACACCAATATAGGCAAAACAGCGTATGTTTTCTCTGTAAACAAAGTAGAAGGGTGTAGGTGGAAGGCTGGAAAAGTAGCACCCAAAGTGGGTCCTTCCCATGTCTGAATGCTAATCGGGTCACAGTTAATTGGCAAACGTCATGACAGTTTTCTTAAAAATCCATTTAGGTAAGTTTCCAACTCAAACATCCTAAATTCCCTTTATATGAAGCATCTCAGGGAAACCTGAGAAAGGTTCTGCTTTTTCATCGATGTCAATTTAGAAATAGCTCCACGGAGCCAGAGGATTTTAAGATCAATGACACGGTGTTTATACCGAGGCAAAAGAGTGGGAGTGCTTGCTCCGGTGGGAGCGGACCAGACACTGTGCCGGTGTTGTGAGGGGGTGCCCCCCTGCTGGGGGGGTGGGGAGGAGGGCAGTGGCCTTGTCCTGATTCTCTGCTTGACACCTGCGAGGCAAGTGGAGATCTGCTGTGCCCTTCTGAAAGCAAGAATTGGTCCTAGTGCAGCGCTGCGTGAGCACTCCCCACCCTTCCCGAAAGCATAGTCTTGATGCTGCCCTTTCATCTCCAGAGGTTTTTTTTTGGGGGGGGA